>NC_079515.1:33609688-33745877 GCF_000801105.2 Raphanus sativus | reverse complement strand
TGAGAAAGATTTAATGTGTATCACTAATCAGAATGACACATAATGGCCACCATTTTGGGAGCTGGAAAATTGCTCTAAGCGTCATTAACTACATGACCTTAGTAATTTTGACTCATTCAAAAAGGTAAGGCAAACACAAATCTATGAAAAGTAGGAGTATCAGAGTATTTCCAATATACATTTTATATTTTTTTCTAAAATAGAGATCTTTATTATAAAAATGGATTTGCTCAAATGTATGTTTATATAATAGAGTTTTTCTATTTTAGAAAAAAATTTAGAAGAATCTTACTTTTTTGCCTTTATATTTTTAAAAAAATATTTTCTCTTATAAATAGATGAACTCTATTATACAGACATATATTAAAATAATTCATCTCTATAATAATAAAAAAAATATTTTACAAGAAAATATAGAGATAAAAATAAAGATGGTGAAAATGGTCTTATTACACTTTCCAATCCAACTTGTATCATCTGATTTAAAATGGCACGGATCTGATGACAAAAAAAGGCACGGATCTCCAGTGTTAAGATTGCGTAAGTCAAAATCATTAATGATTTTTTGGCAATTCAGACTTAACCCTTCTGAATTACTATATAGGCATAGGTTTAGATATTTTGGCTAAGATACATATAAATTAAATTCTAATACGATGAAGGCTTTCGAATTCCGAGTTAAAGGTAGGTAAACATAATAACTCGATAAGGAACTTTATATTGTGATTGGATATACCTTTTTCTGTTCATATCCTGATTGGAGACTTTACAAATCCCAAACTGCGGTTGCAGTCACTTCTGAATAAATAATGTGTGTCTAGTGTTTAAATTGATTTTACTGGACTCAGATCTTAATATATACTCTTCCGTTTCATAATATAAGATTTGCTTGAATCACAATAATTAAGAAACTTACTTTTTAGAAATATAAATATCATTAAATAGTATAAAATAAAAAATAAATTATCCAATCATAAATAATGTAGTAAACTACTATTGGATAACCAATTTTCAATAAAGTTAAAGTATTTAAAAGTATCAAAACATCTTATATTTTGAAAACATCAAAAAATTTCTAAAACATCTTATATTGTGGAATAGAGGGAATAGTATTCATTTAACAAACTGTGGTTGCACTCAGCTACTGTGGAGCTACGCGCAACCAATTGAGCAAAAAAAAAAGTTGAATATTTTAACTGTAAATAAAGTTGGGTGCAAAATACATACTAAAACATGTCATACTGTAGATTCATTATTGATTGCTTAATTCACTGTCTTGAGGGATGCTTATTGCTTAAATATGCATGATCAATTATTTGTTTTAGGCAAAAAAATAAGTTAAAAACTAAAATCGCAATTTACTTGTTAATAAACAATGTGATAACTTAAAGCCTACAATTATATTTTCCGATGTAGCAAACCTTTGAGACTATCAACGGCAGCTTATTAGTTGTCTCCATTATTGAGAACTTAAGACTTGCTGTATCTGAAATGTAAACATAACGTTTTGCTTATACATATATGCGTGTGTTTTGGTAAATAATAATATAACTTAATTAGTCTGGATTTTAAATCTCTAAGTACATATTTTTGGGGGACAAAATCTCTAAGTGCATATATGATACACCACTGTAATTATTTAGTTAAACAATTTGTTGTGTGTATGTATGACAACGAAGCTATACACATGGGGTTCTAACTATTGGATTTAGCTAAGCCACTAAGCCTATGCCAACATAAACTTATTCAATTGAAGAATGACTTTACGAATCGTAATCTGATCTACTAAATCTTATACCAACCTAAACATTTTGAATTGACATGTCTAAACCATATTTTGTGGTACATGACTACATGGTGTCCTTTTTTAGGTATTAGAAATCATCACATTCAAATTCCGATGTAGGCTCGTGAAGACTAACCACGTACGTCATTAGTATTGGTTATTGGTACGTACGCATTTTAAGGAAGAATCTACGCCGCGATCCAGATTGGTTCCGTTAGATTTTGAATCAGTATTTAAAGTATACGATACCTTAAAATATTAATAAAATAGGACGTAGCTAAAAATGTGAAAATGGCTAGTTTGTTGGTGCTTAAAATGAGAAAATCATCTAGTTTTTTTTTAAAAAACTTCCGGATCGAAAAAGACATGTTTCTGTGTACATCATTTAAATGGTAAGTGTCGAATTTAACGAAAAGAAAAGAATCAGGCCACCTCACATTCATAAATTGATTTATAGCAGTCTACAATGACACGATAATTAAATATTACTTTCTCCGTTTTGATATGGCGGTCATTACTGATCAAAAATTTTGTTTAAAAATAAATATCGTTTATAATTTTAATGCAAAAGCTATTGATTTTATATTTCAATCTATTTTTTATTAATTGAAAATTTGAAATGTCGAATTTAATAAAAAGAAAAGAATCAAGCCACCTCACATTCATACATTGATTTATAGCAGTCTATAATGACAATATTACTTCCTCCGTTTTGATTTAACAGTCATTATTGATCAAAATTTTTGTTTCAAAATAAGTATTGTTTTATAATTTTAATGCAAAAGCTATTGATTTTATATTTCAATCTATTTTTTTATTGATTGAAAATTTGAAATGTGGTTAGATATATTGGTAATGATGTTTTATCCAGTAAATATATAAAACTAAATGTTCTTTTAACATGTGTATTCAATCTTTAAAACGACAATTACAATGAAATAGAAGGAATATCAATTATATGCATAGTTAAAATGATTAAAGAACCATTTAGAAAACAATGACATCTTTTCTGAACACTTACATTCTTGGGACATAGTAATGTTGGTTAATCAGATTTAATCATCTGAAGCTAGCATATTGTGTTGGTAGTGTTGGATATTTTGGTTTTGGTAAAACGTTCAACTAATCATAGTGCAAATTAACATGATGAAGTTCACGCAAGTTAGCAATCAATACAACCTTCGTTCGAATACCAAATTAAGAGACCGCAAAATGTTTTTGATTAGTACTACACCAAACTTTCATAAACTGATATATATTGACACAAATATTCCGTTAAAAATCAATACCACGATAAGTCTGGATTGAGATTGACAAACACTATGAATTTAAATCAATGGACTCTCAGATATAGGTTGGCATGGATCAGATATTTCAGATTTTTAGAGATATTTGTGATCTGATATGTTTCGTCTGAATAATCAATTACTCTATTCGATTCGATCTGTATCCATCTGGAAAACTTTAGACTTTTGATCAGATATCCGATTCAATCACTTAAAATAAATAAAAAATTAGAAAATAAATAAAAAATCCAAAAATATTATATAATAATAACAATATTTTATTACAAAAATATTTTTCTTTTACTTTCAAAACTTATAACAAATAATATAATTGATTTAAAAAAATACTATAAAACTGATATACAATATAATATTTATATAACTTATATATATATAATTTTTAAATATATGTAAAATATTTGCATACAATGGATCAGATTGGATATACATTCCTAAAAATATTATTTATGATTTGATTCATATTCATATTAGTATTTGTTTTATTTCGTAAAACTATGAATATTCGGATTTTTTTTGTTTGAATCAAACATATAACTAATCGAATCAAAATTTATAGGTATTTTGTCCATCCCTACTATTCCACCAATCATTATTTACACACCCAGCGATTGACAATTTGCACTATACCATCCCGCTTCAGTCGCCACGCAATCTATTGATATATGCAAGCATGAACGTGTACGGTACAGATTAGAACACTTTGCCTTCTCCGAATATGGAAAGCGAGGATCTTGGACAAAGACATGTTTTGCACAATACGACAGTCGACAGAACATAATACTCAAAAGAGTTAGGTATGTCAGGGGTCCCACCTTAAAAGCAATATTTTATCGTATTGCCACTCTATGTGGTCCCCCTTTCTAATTAGATCTATGCCACTTGTCATCGTATTGATGCGATCACTTTACGCTTCTCTACTCTTTGTACAAGATCGTGAAGGTTCACACGTATCGACCGTAGAACGATGATCACGACGATGATCTCTAAGGTACGAAATCTTTCAATTCGAATTTACTCGATACATAATGGGCGACGTTATTTTAAAATTTCATTTTTCAGATTTAATTTGATATACTAAATGTATTTTTTTACGCGAGTTACGAATTATTGGCGATTGAATTATTATGGAGAGGCATTTTGTATGGGACCATATGATGTGCATGTCATACGTGATAGAATTTTGAACGTGGCATGATACTAGAGGGGGTTCATAGTTGACTATATTTGCAGTTATGAGCTCGATGATTATAAGTCAATTTTCATTTGAATTTGTTCACATTATGTAGATACGTAGTTATTGGTTTTCAAGTTCCCGAAAAAGAGAATTCATAATATATTTTTCTTTTTGATAATCCAGAGGTTCCCTGCTTACGCAGATCATTCCTCTAGGCCCGGTCAGACAGCGGTCCACTTCACCCGGAAAGACTTAATCTGGGCTGAGGACAAGGCCCAACATCCAGTATCGCATTTTTTGGTGACAAGGAAGAGGTAGTTCCCCTCCACGAGGTTCGAACCCGTGAGTATGACCATTAGCCCTCAAAGTTCTTACCAAATGTGCTATCTCATCCCGTCATATATAGTACTATATTGCGCTGTGTAAAATACTCGTAGGGTTTACTTTAAAATGAGTTGACGTACTTAGAGTTACCTATGGTTTTTTATATAGCGAATATGTTTTGATGGTATAAATGGTTATAAACCCTTTACATATTGGTTTTAAGTTTTTCAACAATTGGTTTACATTACGTCGAGCTTCGAAGCACACTAACAAATACTCCCATACTTTCATTTTGTTGAAATACGAAAAATAGCTGTCTTGTATAATACACCTATAATAAAAACAGAGAACCAAAATTTGCCTTAATAGTTAGGAGAAGTTAGTTTGTTGCCTTATTCAGTGAGGATATGGTCGGACTCAATAGGGTGCTAGGTTCGGCAATATATGATCCACTATCAAGACATAATAATGGGACCATATATATAGCTATAAGCCTATAATATAATCATATGCAAAACTTCGTACTTAAATAATTCATATTATGTGACAAGTCCATATAGATTTATAACAACAGCTTTATATATAAGTTAAAATCAATTAACGAGAAATTTCAATTTGGAGAATTTGTATTAACACACACGATTCATTGAAATTCAATAAGGCATAGGTGATCGTTTGAAAAATTCAGAAGCTAGTATAGTTAGTTAGAAGCTAAGTGCAAATTTAACTTCGAATTAAGAGATGCATGCATGTTGAGTGGAGTGGAGTAAGTTCGTCGAGAACCGCAAGCCCGCAAATTACGTATATCCATTTATCTTTTCATATTTTATTTGTCAGGACTCAAGAGTCGTTACAAATTACAATTTGTTGTTTATATGCGTTCTAAATATATATATATATATATATATATATATGTATAGTTCCAAAGAAAACTAATGAAATCGAACGAATCTTTACTCTCATATATCACTCAAATGATGGTATTTTCTTAAGAAGTGTACAAATTCTAAAAATACATCTTTTTAAAAAACAGAAAGAGTATAATATATATACATACACACACATGCGTTTTTAGAACCCATGAGCAAGAAACCTCTCATTCGAGTGCTACAAAACATACATCATTTTGAAAGAGTAGTTCTAAAAACGTATATATAATTTTTAACTAATCAGAATTCAATGAACATAATTAATGTTTTTGAAATTTACAATTTGCTATTATTAAATACATTAAAAATATAAAATATGGATATTTTAGAAACATTTTTTTTTTCTAAACCATAGATCATTCTGAAACGAAGGAAGTATGTGTGTAAGTAATTGCAGGGTTCTAAGTTTTACGGGAAACCCAACCGAAAGTATCTAGCTTTAGATATTTTTGGTTAGATTTTTCGTAAATTTTAGAACTCCACAACTACTTACACACATATAATATATACATACACACATATATTTCTGAAGAGCAAAAACCCCATTAGGAATGCTCTTAGCAACTCTTTCGTGCATGGCCTATATATGTAGTGGACATCAATTGGTGTCGTTTTAGACCATCTCATTTCTAATGGAGGTTCTACCCATTGGAATTCTTTTGTTTTTAGAATTTTTAGATAATGTTCTATATTATTTAGTGGACGGTACAATTATACAACTATATACACATTTACAAATAATACATACACACATATTCATATTTATCGCCCAAATTTTAACAAGACAAAACCTACTCGGTAATAACTTCATACATAGTCTCTTCTATAAAATTGTTAACCTATTTAGGATTTTGAAAAACGTCTGATAAAATGCAAGTGATGATTTCTCCATATATTTCTTTCTGTTTCCAATGTCTTTTATAGTTTCTTTTGCATTCATTTCAATTATCTTATAATTTTCATCAAACGGAATAAGGTTGACAAGCAATCCAGACCCTAAGCAAAGGATCGAGGCTAAAATTGCCCAATAGTCATATGACATAATCATTTCAAATAATTAGTTTGATTGAACAAAGCAACATCTTATCTCAATAAAGATGAAGAAAAAAATGGAAGATTATTTATTTGGCACTAGTCAAGAAAAGGGAAGAGGATAAAAAGCATATTGAATGTGATAAATAAATTTTATCTAATAACGGAAACAAAAAACGTGATGGTAGGCAACATGGGGTCCAATTTTACAGACAAGAAAGATTGAAGGAGGAGGGGTGAGTAAGCAGTCGTTTTGCCAATCGGCCCATCTCGCCGCCAACTTGTCTGATTGATCTACACCCACGTCAAACTAAAAGCAATCCAACCCAACCTAAACCGAGATAAACCAAATTTCTCAAAATACAGCTAAACCAGAGTAAGTAGTCGTTTGACCAATCGGCCTATCGCCATAGCAACTTGTCTGAACTCTGAATGATCTACCCAACCCGAACCGAGATAAACCAAATTTCTCAAAATATAGCTAAACCAGATGGGCCCGCGGAACGAATCCGGGTTGAGCCCATTAATAAAAAGCCCAAAAATACGAAAACATGTTTCCTTGTCGTTGTGCGCCGCCTCGTGCTCTGTCTCTCTCTCTCTGAGTTGCTCATTTTCACAGGTTAGCTCTCCGATTGATAAACCCTAGATGTTCCGATTGATTTGCATAATTTGATCGGAACGAGCCAAGCTTTCAACTTTCTTTCTGATTCGTAATCCTTTGCGTTTACAGAAGAGGTTTTTTCTCAGGAAAAACAATGGCGGGTTGGCAGAGGAATCTACAGTTAATTCGTCAAGTTGCGAGAAGAGTGACGAACAGTAACGCTTCGAGAGCCAATTACTCTTCAGCTCGTAGTTTGGAATCCCCTTTCTCAAAAGGTGAATGCTTTTTTGCTCATTTGCTCCATCTGACTCCATATGTGTGATTTGTTGTGTTTGTGTTTCAGGTTACTTGCAGGGTCTGTTGAGACCAACCTACACCTCAACACCACTGCATCATTATCTACAGCAAGTGGTAATGCATTCGTGTTTCCTCTTTGCGCAGAGCGAGCTTGCATGAGCAGTTCCATATTTGAACGATTTAGGATATTGAAATAGGGGAAGTGAGAGTGTGTCGTAGTGGGAGGATCATGCCAATATCTGTTATCTTTTGGAACTATGCAACTCTAGTAAAACCTTAGTTAGGAGTCTCTACTTTTTTTGGGAGTGAAAGTGATGGGATCAGGTTGTATGGTTTCAGGGGATTTCGACGTCAAGAAAACTCAAGGCTGGTGAAGAGCCTGTTTCATCACCTTTGTCATCTCCAGCTCTGTTGGGTACTAGAAAAGAAGAAGAAGATGAGCAGAAGATTATCCCTAAGCGTAAGAAAGTGCAGGCTGTACTCAAGGCCATTAAGCAGGTCTGTGTTCTCTGACACTTAAACAGAATCCGCTTTCCAGCTTCATTTTTCGTATTTCTAATTGCTTCCAGGCTCTAAACTCAATTTTGTTTGCTTGTTTCAGAGTCCTAAGAAGGTCAACCTAGTTGCAGCGCTAGTCCGCGGTATGCGCGTTGAAGATGCTCTGATGCAACTGCAAGTCACAGTTAAACGGGCTTCCCATACCGTGTACCGTGTAATCTCTCAGATCTGAGTTTTAAACAGACATCTCGTTTCTATTAGTAGTACAAATTAAAACCCATTGTCATACAGGTTATCCACGCCGCCCGAGCTAATGCTTCTCATAACCATGGACTAGATCCTGACCGTCTCATCATTGGTATGTACTCTGAACCCTTGGGTTTCTTCTATGTTAAGGAAAGGTTTTCTTTTGTCTAAGCCTTTTGATATGTGATCATGCAGCGGAAGCGTTTGTTGGGAAGGGACTGTTCAAGAAGAGGATATCTATCCATGGAAAAGGAAAATCCGGGGTGATGATAAGACCCGAGTGTCGTCTAACTGTCGTAGTTAGAGAGACGACTCCAGAGGAAGAAGCTGAGATTGCCAAGCTCAAGGTTCACAACTGCAAGAAGAAGCTAAGCAAGCGGGAGAGGAGGCTTGCCCCCTTCAAGCTCATTGAGACAACTCCAATCTGGAACCGTAGAGGCACTAAAGCCAATCATCGCTCCTCACAGTTGGTACCATCTCAATCTCGCTAGTGTCCTCTATGCACCTTCTTGTTTGTTTTTGGTTTGACATTGTACCGGTACTTAATAGGCTCGGTTTATTATTTGCATTCAATAAAATGTTGCAACAACGGATTATAAGGTACAATTACTAGTAGACGTTACTTACAAATTTTAGAGAAATGAAACTTACATCAAACGATGTAAAACTTAGGAATGGGAGAGAGACATGTGTCTGAAAGCCCTAAGAATCTCAAGGACTTGTTCATAAGGAGGACTCAGATCTTTGACCACATCGGTTTCGTTAATAGCACTGAGCCAACCATAGACACCAGGAACCGTCTCTGGGTCGACGATCTTCACAGCCAAAACTTCTTCGTGTGCCTTGTAAGGGCTAAGCAAAGTGCACATCACAATGTCAACGAGGCTCATGGTCTCGTTTGTCACGGTAGGTTTACCATCAGTATCCGAGAAAATCTCCTTGAGGCCTTCTCTCTCTATGATGCTCAGCTTCTCCTTCACCTCTGCGAGAGCTCTCTCTTGCTCTTCTCCTTCGGTTTTCACCACTTTCATCACCGCATCGAAAAGATGTGACTGGATGTAGCTGGCCCAAAACCGGACTTTAGATCTTCTGTAAGGGTCTCGAGGCAAAAGCTGTGGACCGTTTCTCCACGTTTCGTCGATGTATTCAATGATAAACAAGGATTCAGAGATCGGTTTACCTCTGTGGACGAGAACCGGAACCTTCTTGTGAACCGGGTTGTGTAGAAGAAGGGTTTGGCTCTTGTTAAGTAGATCTTCTTGCACGAATAGGTAAGGTATGGATTTAAGCTTGAGGGCTAACTCAACCCTTTTGCTGTAAGGACTCATGAATGTTCCATGGAGTGTCACTTTGTTCTCAGTTTCTTCTTCCATTTTGGTTTTCTTTGGATCCGAGTAGTATTGCTTCAATCATAGACTTTATAGTCTAAACCAAGTGGGGATAAAAGGATAAAGACAAAAGCTTAATATATTTAGATCGGTCAAAGAACCTTGCCCATCAATCTCTTACTTGCTTGGTTGATTTTGCTTCCTTTTTTTTCTTTCAATGTACATAGTTTAGAAACATTGACAAAATAAAACATTTTGTAAGTAATCTTGTATAATACAAAGTTGTATGTGTTTCACTAATGTTTTTAGTTTTTTTCTTCAAATTTTTTTACGAGAACTCATCTCTATTTTTTTCGCATTAATTTTGTGTGATGTTCATAGTTACTTTAGTTTCACTAACGTTAAAAATAAAATATTAACGACACCAAAAAAAAAAAAAAAAAAAAAATCCACCAAAATAGCGCGAAGTGATGAAAATCTAACGGTCATAAAACAAAAAAGAAACACAGCCATGACTAACTAAGCTATTAGGCTTCCAAATCAGGCCACGTGGCTCAACTTTGTGTCGACTCCTCTCATAGCCATGGACACGTGTCTCTAGCCCAACTTCCTTCATATCAGAACACTCACTCAGAAAAATACAAAGAAGCAAAGCCAAAAGAAAACAATCAAAAGTCGAGGCAAAAATGAGTTCCGGTATTGGAAGTTTGGTAAAGGCCATCTTTAAGAACTTCGACGTTATCGCTGGGTAAAATGAATAATAACTAACACAGAGCGTAGCTATTTTCTCGTTTTAGTTTTCTCATTAATTTAATTTTTTCTTTTTTTTTTGCATATGTTGGTGTGTGCAGACCTATTATTAGCTTGGTTTATCCTCTGTAAGTCTAATAGTATAACTTTCTCCATCTAATTTACTCGCCTGAGAGTTTGTCAAATCTCAAAACACTTTCACTTAAGTCATTACCGGTCTATATTTGAATTCAGATACGCATCAGTGAGGGCAATAGAGTCGGGAACTTGTTAATGTAGTGAGGGCAGAGAAACTAGTGCAGAAAGTAAAATAGACACAAAGTTTGTTAACGGGGTTCGTTTCCTACATCCCCGGGACCTCGTCCAGATTTCATTGACTTAGAACAAGGAGCAACCTACAATTGCTATATGGTACAACACACACGAGTGTCTACCACTCTTTTCTAAGGAGCAATCTACAAAGATTAGGAATACAACGGATCTCATCCGGACACGCCAGAGCACACTGTCTTCTACAGCTACAATCTTCACAGATCTCTTCAATGAAACCTCCTTTGCTAAACTCCTCCTGAGTCTAGACTTCGATCTTCCACTTCTCGGAAGTACTTCACCAAGTACGTCAGCACCTAACGCACACCAATGACACCAAGCTTGATCACCCAAGCACACACGAAGCTACCCACGAGCTCCACACACGATGGCTAACTCCACCACACAAAGCGCTAACACCAACGTCACCAAACTAAGTCAACATCAGACTCCATCGACAACTACTACATACACTGCTTCGACACCAAACAGATACACCAATATACAATGAAACCCCTTTCTTTATTATGTGTGGTCTGGCTTTCTCATAAGGCACGTCCCTCCTTATATAGTAGACCATAACTTGCTCTCCACGTTTTTAACTTGCTTTCCAAGTCTTCCACTTGCTCTCCAAGTCTTTCCAATACACATAAGGTAATTTTCCATTTACCTTAATGGAAAACTTCATCTTCAAGCAAACTCCCTTTTTCTTTATGGAAAACGTCCATTTGTCTTCAAGCACATATCATCTTTCCTTTTCTAACTCAGGAAGCCCACGATCATCCATAAACCCGAACTCCCATTCAGCTCCATCTTCATGCCACACGCCTGTAGTACCTCCTGTAATACTTCACGAACTAATACAGAACATCTCAGGAATCTGCATCTTCAATCTCTCCCTTTTTGACTATGCATGTGCACTCATCATAACTGGTTTGAAAACCACGTCTTCAATCTCCCCCTATGAGTCACATCATGGTCAAAAACCAATTCGAAGATCAACACCTTCCAAATCTATGAAGAAATCCCATCACGCCATCTTCAGCGATCTCCAATCAAACTTTGTTCTACTTCCTGAACAAGTTTCTGTCCTCACCTTGATCTACTCGAAACTAAGTCGTTAACTCTATCGAGTCCCGCTCTGATACCACTTGTTAATGTAGTGAGGGCAGAGAAACTAGTGCAGAAAGTAAAATAGACACAAAGTTTGTTAACGGGGTTCGTTTCCTACATCCCCGGGACCTCGTCCATATTTCATTGACTTAGAACAAGGAGCAACCTACAATTGCTATATGGTACAACACACACGAGTGTCTACCACTCTTTTCTAAGGAGCAATCTACAAAGATTAGGAATACAACGGATCCCATCCGGACACGCCAGAGCACACTGTCTTCTACAGCTGCAATCTTCACAGACCTCTTCAATGAAACCTCCTTTGCTAAACTCCTCCTGAGTCTAGGCTTCGATCTTCCACTTCTCGGAAGTACTTCACCAAGTACGTCAGCACCTAACGCACACCAATGACACCAAGCTTGATCACCCAAGCACACACGAAGCTACCCACGAGCTCCACACACGATGGCTAACTCCACCACACAAAGCGCTAACACCAACGCCACCAAACTAAGTCAACATCAGACTCCATTGACAACTACTACAGACACTGCTTCGACACCAAACAGATACACCAATATACAATGAAACCCTTTTCTCTATTATGTGAGGTCTGGCTTTCTCATAAGGCACGTCCCTCCTTATATAGTAGACCATAACTTGCTCTCCACGTCTTTAACTTGCTTTCCAAGTCTTCCACTTGCTCTCCAAGTCTTTCCAATACACATAAGGTAACTTTCCATTTACCTTAATGGAAAACTTCATCTTCAAGCAAACTCCCTTTTTCTTTATGGAAAACGTCCATTTGTCTTCAAACACATATCATCTTTTCTTTTCTAACTCAGGAAGCCCACGATCATCCATAAACCCGAACTCCCATTCAGCTCCATCTTCATGCCACACGCCTGTAGTACCTCCTGTAATACTTCACGAATTAATACAGAACATCTCAGGAATCTGCATCTTCAGAACTCATGGAGACGACAAGCAATGGCTCACTTATTGGGCTCTTTATTCACTTATAAAACTCTTTGAGCTCACTTTCTACGGACTCATCGAATGGTAAGTTCAAAAATAGTTGAGACATCCATATCCTTTTAAACAGTCTAAGGACTGATCACTTTTGGTGTGCAAAGTTTCTTGTTTTATATATAATGGACTAATGAATGTTTTCGAGGTAATGATATCAGGATCCCGGTATGGCCATACGCCAAGCTAGCACTAACTTGTTGGTTGGTGTTACCGGGCTTGAGCAGCGCTGCTTATGTTTATGAGAACTATGTGCGTCCATTCCTTTTACGCCCACATAGTGTTAACATATGGTACGTACTCGCTAAGAAGGACGAAGATGACTTACCAGCAGCTGCTGGGAAGTTTACTCCGGTGAACGATTCTGGTGAGCCTACAGAAAAGCGTGACCTTTCGAGTTCTCTCTACATATTACTCTTGAGTTTGATAAATCAACGTATTAATTTGTTGATTGTTGTTGCTAAACTTCAGGTGGATAAATCAGCCAAATATGTTGGTCACTCGGCCTTCGATGATACATATGTATACTAGCTCAGCTAATACCGACCGGTCGTAGCTTTTAATACGTTGCCCATGTCTTTCCTCTCTTCTTTTTTTTGCCTCTGGTTATTATCAAGTTGTTGTTACCGGTTAACAAATTTTAAATATCAAAATAATATGTTAAATGCATTGTTAATTTCTGTTTGTTATGTAATAATATCAAATCACAGAAATAAACAGTGAACTTGACTGTATGTTCGGATGTGGGAGATGTGCAACAATAAAATTTGAGATCTCACCAAAAAAATCTCAGATGGAAAAGATAAAAGATATGTTTCCTAGAAATGAAGAAGTGTATAATATTATAACCATGGTGCTACTTAAAGGAAAGGCATCCCCACGTGAAGGCGTTACATATATCACAGAGTCCAAAAAGGACCAAAACAAGCATCGTCATAACTGTGAACTGACATTAGCTGTAACCGAAACAAACCAAGAAGTTAATGCATCTTTCCCAGGTACACTAAAATAAGAAAATGTCTCTTTCAACGCATGACTAATCTGATATAGTTTCTTTTTTATTATAGTTATTATATTCAACAATCTAATGTATATAAGTTTTCCGCAGCGATCAAATGAGGTGTATCTAATAATTTTGAATTACCTTTAATTTAATCACACAGAGATTTTCTTATGCTTATAAGTTCTGACCAAGCAAAAGTATATTATATAAAATAAAAAAATATTTAGCAAAACTTAAAATAAAATAAATTAAAGAAACGGGTTCACGCGAGAGACATCGTAACGACTAAAATAAGTTAAAAAATAAAATTATTTAACACTTTTTCTCATTCCTCGCTGTTTCATTCGCTCACCGTCTTTTTCTCTTGCATCAGTTTCTCTTCTTATTAACGGATCGAATCAAAATAGAAAATTTTGATAAATAGAAAGAATAATTCTTTCTTTTTCAGTTTCGTTTCGTTTCACCTAACCCCCCCATTTGATTCTCTCTTTAACCTCTTTTTTTTCCTTTCGATCATCATCATCGCATTTTGCATCTGAGTTTTTCCAATAGAAAAAAGGAGGTAACTTTTTTTTTTAATTTCGTTAGAGAAGATGGCGACGAACATTGGGATGATGGACAGTGCTTACTTCGTTGGACGGAACGAGATTCTCGGTTGGATCAATGACCGCCTTCATCTCAATCTCTCTCGCATCGAAGAGGTATCTGTTAAAAAAGCTTCATTCTTTCTTTCTGCATGTGTGTTTCGATGGCAGATTGATCAAAAAAGGACGTGCCTTTGGCTTTGTTTTTGATGATGTCGGTGGTGGATTATGAAGATCGGTTTTTGAGAAAAAATGTGCAAGTCTTGATCTTGGTGCAATTTGCCTGTTAAGATTCAATTGCATTGGCTCTCTGATACATCAGTTTTTTTTTTTTTTTTTGGCTTTACCGAAAAGTGTTACTTGGAGTTTATGTTGTGTAATAAGATAGATTTGTTAATTTGATACTTTGTATGCCTTTGATATTGAAAAAGGCTTCAAGGGTCACTATTAAGATTTTTTTTTTACTTGTTTGATTTCTATTCTTGTAAGTAGGCATTGAAACTGTTGTAATTGATCTTTTCACTTTCACTTTTGCTTGTGAGAATGTGTTTAATCTTAAGTGTGGCTTATTGTTTGTTATGGTAAAGGTTGCATCAGGTGCTGTTCAATGCCAAATGTTGGACATGACCTTTCCTGGAGTTGTGCCTATGCACAAGGTCTGTGATCAATGTTTATTAGTTTTCATCGGTAATCTCTTGTTTTTTTCTTGCTTCTTCTGCAGAGCAATTCTAAATCTTTCAACTTTTCAGGTTAATTTTGCGGCGAAGAACGAGTACGAGATGATTCAAAACTACAAAGTCATGCAAGAAGTCTTCACCAAACTGAAAATCACAAAGGTAGTTTTTATTCTTTAAATCATACAATACATTTTGCTTGTGATAAAGAGAGCTAATATACACCTTCAACATATGTATATATCGCTTTACAATCCAGCCATTGGAAGTTAACAGGCTTGTCAAAGGTCGACCACTAGACAACTTGGAGTTTCTGCAATGGCTGAAACGTTTTTGTGATTCTATCAATGGCGGCATTATGAACGAGTATGCATTCTTTTTTAGTTGCTACTTTCCCTTCCCACTCTAATTATCAAAGCAAAAGTCTCTTACTCCACTGGTTTCATCAATTGCAGGAATTATAATCCGGTAGAGAGAAGATCAAGAGGTGGCAAAGAGAAAAGCGTAAAGGGGACTAGTAAGGTCTCAAAGTCACTGCAAACAAACAATACGCATCAACCTCCTCCTCCAGTCACTACTTCCAGCAAACCAACTGGTCAGAGCCATTTAAACTTTAGCTTCCCTCTCTCTATCCACTTTCTCAATCTTTTGTTCGGAAATTCTAACTGCTAGGTACCAAGCAAGCAAGATCACAAGCAACTGGAGGTGGGAGCAACTCATCAGCCGAAGTGCAAGCTCTGACGAAGGAGGTAATTACCATCTAATCAGTCTCTTGCTTCTTCAGGTTAAATGATGAAAACTTTTCTTTCACAATAACCAGCTTGAAGATGTCAAGGTCTCGGTGGATCTCTTGGAAAAGGAAAGGGATTTTTACTTCTCTAAGCTCAGGGATATAGAGATACTCTGTCAGACTCCTGAACTTGATGATCTCCCGGTACATGTCAATACCAATTTCCTTGTTTCCCTCCCTTTGGACTCAAAAATCTTTTGAGAATATGAAATAACATATGTACTTGTTTGGAAACCGACAATATTGTGCAGATAGTGGTAGCGGTTAAGAAGATATTATATGCAACAGATGCAAATGAATCAGCACTAGAAGAAGCTCAAGAGTGCCTAATCGAGTCTCTAGGTCTTGAGGCTGAGGAAGAAGAAGAAGAAGAAGAAGAAGAAGAAGAAGAAGAAGAAGACGGAGCAGAAGAAGCAAAGACTCAGACTTAAAAGTTGTGATTTCTAACCGAAAAAAAAGACGAGTTATGAAGTAGAGGACAATGACTGTACATTGCCTTGTCTTAGAAGATTAGTGTTTGCACAATACTCAAGTTACCCTAACCGGTTATTCGGTTTTAAATGGAAACGTCCCAAACTCTGTTCCTTTCTTAGTTTAAAAGATGGTCCAATTTGGTTTATCTTTGTATCACAGCATTTTGTGTCCATCTAAATATATTGGAGCAAAGAAAAAAAATTGTGAGCCATTAAGGTTGACTATCAGTTGGAAAAATGTAAGCCATCTAAATCTATGGGAAAAAAGAAACATAAAAACGTTATCAGTTGCTACATTGTATTATTAGAGGGGGTAAAAACAATTAAATAATCATTATCTTATAGAATACAAGTAAAGGTATTCAAGTCTCTGCATGAAGCTTTTATTCTTATCCATAAGCACTCATGAAGCACAGGGAGGTAAATTTGGTTATTCCCATTGATTTGAAAACCGCATAAAATGGGCCATTTAGAAAACATTGTCCCCATCAGTGTTGCCCAATAGTAAATAACCAAATCAGATTATGTGAAGTCATGGACTTGTATATGATTCGTAAAATCCAAAACATTTGACCCGAAGAGAGCTTTCGATTGCTTTAAAAGAAAGCAACAAAAAATGGTGGTGTCGGTCAGGGGATGTATAAAACGTGGGCCGCTCGTGGCTTCTTAGTTCTCGGTATAATATTAGGACGTCTCTAATCCACCTCTATAATAGAAATCTTTAAAATAGAAGAAAAAATAGAAATAAAATTATTGTCTAATGTGTTCTTTTATAATAGAAAAATACTAATATTTAGGGGAGAAAATAACATTTCCTTATTTATGAAGATAAATATAGCCTTCATCTATTATAAAAGAACACTAGATTTTGACTCGCGTTTTCAAAACGCAAATTTATGTTTGGTGAAAATTTTATATAATCACATTTATATAATCCGTCTTGTATATGTATTTATATAATCCGTCTCATATATGTATTTTATATCCAGATTTATGTTCGGTAAAAATATATATTATACATGTATTTTTAGGTTTTTAATTTTGAATTAGATATTTTAAATATAAATCAATATAACAGTTTTATAGTTTTGATCGGTGTTTTGAAATTCGACTTAGACCTGCGGTTGAACGGATTACCGGTTGATCAAAGATAAATTCAGTTCGGGTTTGAAAAAAAAAACAAAATTTAAAAATCCAATAAAAACTACTAAAATCGAAATCCGGTTACCGGTTGAACCATTGGTTGAACCAATAAATAATTTTTATTTTTTATAAATAATTTTTGTTAGATAGTTGGGATTATATTTAGGAAAAAGCGGTTTAAAACCAAACCATTAAATAGTTTGAGAAAAAACGATGCAGTTTCAAACATGTCCGGTTGGAAAAATATTAAAATGATGCAGTATCAAACACGGAATAATCACATACCAAAATTGAATTAGGAACCGGTGGTTAATGACAAACCAAAAACAATTAAAAAAGAAACCAATGCAGAATGTCCAAAATGTCATTAATGAATACAAAAAAGCCTCTTTAGTGATAAACAGAGTAAAAATCCAAATGTGCTTGTACTTTAATAGAATAGATATTGGATCAACAATTTAATCTCTATAATGGAGGTGGTTTAAAGATGGTTTAATCTGAAAGTACAAGTAATATTCGTCATTATTTCACCTTCTACTCATAGTATCCAGCCCACGTTATCCAAGGGGTATTTTCGTCTTGTTGCTATCAACCAACCTGCTGACTCCAACACGGTATCGACCCGCGGAAGAAAAAGAAACAGCTAGCGGTTGACAAAACCTAACGTAACTAGTTGTACAACTTGAACAATCTCTCTTTTTCCTTTCTTAAAATTTAAATAAAAAATCATTTTAGCTTTTTTTCTTGTAATAAAAAAGAGATCATTTATATTTATTATAGTGCGTGTTTAAACTTTGTTTACGTCTTCTCCACGTAGAAAAGGACAAGGACTTCTGTGTTTTTTAGATTTAAAGACTTTCCTATAAATATATAAACAAATGCAATCACCGCGGATTACAGTAACCAAAGGCGGTTCTTCCCCACTTTCCATTTCTGTAATTCCTTCCTTATATATTTGCACTTGGAGCTCAAGTTCTTCTGCTTTCTTATCAAACTAATTAACACGAGAGACCATTCAAAGGTTAAATATCTAGATTCAGCATCGTGTATCTACACGGTTTGATTATTTTCTTGTCTTCCAATGGATTACGCAAGAACCGAGTCGTTGCAAGCTAGTTTAGATTCAGAGCAAGAAGGATCAACGATATCTGAATCTGGAAGCTGTGATGCTTATGATCATCCAAGACCGTCTTTCGCCGAGGAACACGGGCTTGTGGAGCTGCTCGAAGGCGACAAAGCTTACGATCTAATCTACCGCAACTGTAAGTCTGGTCTTGGTGGAGACCAATGCCAGCTCCTCTCCATCCTCAGAAACGGGTTTGGAACCCTCGGGGCTCGTGCAAAGCTCAAGTCCTTCCAGGTTTTTCAAGAGGCGGTGGAGACGAAACACGTCGGTGGTGAAGGCGGCGGCGGGAGTAGAGTCAAATACGGTTGGTGCGCCGTCACGAAAGCAGAGTTGAAGTCTGTTTTGGAATACGGGTTTAGCCAGCCGAGTAACGACGGATCTTATGGTCGTGGCTTGTATCTCTCCCCTGATAATGCGCTTCTTGAATGGTAAACTTAGATCTCTCTCTCAATCTCTCATTAATTCTTGAAAAGCTTTTTACCAAAAAAATAATAATAATAAATTCTTGGAAATATTATTCAAAAAATGAACAGAAAAAGACCGAAATCTTGAACTGGACCAAAAATACCGATATTTTTAAACCCAAAAATATAAATTTATTTTAAATTTAAATAATTATTATATTTTTATAAAATATAATTAATACTCCCTCTGTTTCATAATAAGTATCACTCTAAACTTATTTTCTTGTTACACAAAAAATGTCACTTACAATTTCAATGTAAATTATACTAACTTTCAACTGAAAATTAATTGCAAACTGCATTGATTTTATAAATAATTTTATTTATCTAAAATACTATTGGTCAAAGAATATAATTAATTACAATTTACATATATTTCAACAACTTTCTTAATCTGTGTGAAAAATGTCACAATGACACTCTTTAATAAATGGAACAACACTAGTTTCACTGGTCTTACTGTTTGTGTGTTTCTAGTGTGAAGGAATCAGCTGCGGACTCAGAGGATGGGATGAGATTTTTGCTGCTTTCGAGAGTTATACTTGGAAAGTCGGAGGTTGTTCCACGAGGCTCGACTCAGTCTTGTCCTAGCTCACCAGAGTTTGATTCTGGTGTAGATGATTTAGCTTCTCCGAAGAAGTATATCGTGTGGAGCACACACATGAACACACATCTCTTGCCTGAGTTTCTTGTCTGCATCAAAACTCCGTTTAACTTCAACCGTAAGCAAAACCAAAACCAGTCTCCAAGGAGATTGAGATCGCCATGGATGCCATTTCCTGTACTGATCAAAGCATTGTCGAAGTTCCTACCTCAATCTCAGATATTCATCATTCAAAAACACTACAGAGATCAGCAAGTAAGTGTTCTCTCTTCTTCTTCCATTGTTTGCTTCTTTCATGTAAATTTGTCATATCACATTCTAATTGTTGCTTCCTTTTGCATACAAACAACAACAGGACATGAGAATCTCGCGGAGCGAACTAATACAACGAGTCAGAAGAATAACAGGAGACAAACTGCTTGTTCATATCATCAAAACTTTAGGACATAAAGTACAACAACGTTGAAAAACTCCATTGCATAGAGATATCACTCTGCTGCGTTTATGGATTCCTCCTCGGACTTTTCAGCATCACAAAGGATCAAGACCGGTTCAGAGATTTGCATGTGTACACATACAGGAATCTGCTGTTGTCTTTTTCCATGATAGTGACGAAATTTTATTCTTTTTCAATAGACTACTTTATAGGATCGATAGGTTTAAATTTTACTTTACTGTGATTCTGTGAACTCAACAAAAACAATTGAAAAGTGGATCTAAAATGGAAAAAAAAAACATAATTAAGATTCAGTGAAGTTTTACAATGATAATAATCAGCCTCTCAGCCATTGACTAACTAAGTCAACGCTTTTATTTCATGATTCAAAAGTTGTTGTTATGCCTCCTCCCCCACACTCATACTGAAACTACAAACCAGTAGAGAGGGTAGGTAAACTACAAAAACTCTCACTTTTATTGGGTAATAGAGCAAACAAAGTGCTCTCTCTCTCTCTCTTTCGCTCATTTTAAGTAGATGCAGGAAGTTCCCAACCATGTGGAATCGGACCATAGTCATAGATGACCTCTCTGTGGCATGACCACACCAGCTTTATTGCCTCTGGTGTTCCTATCCCTGCTCCTCTTGGATCCCCAGCAGGTCCAAACCTGTGTTTATATAATATGAGCATCTAGCTTTTTTTTCACAAAGAAGGACTATTTGTTAATTATCTCACCAGTGATTCTGAGGAGCTCCAGTTGTTCTTCCTCTGAGTCCAGCATATGTAGTCCCATTCACCGTGTTCCCTATCACTTCCTGCACGCATTCGTTACATCATTATCATCTTTGAGAGAATTGAGAAGAAGAGATTGACTAATGAGGATGGTGCATAGATTTGCCTGGATAAAGATGGGGTCGTTTGAAACAACAGCAGCAGTTAGATGAGCGTGCATCCTCTCCAAAGCATCCAACACAAGAGGAAGTTGATCCTTTTTGTATTCCGTTACAATCTGGAGACATCAGATACATTTATTATCAGCAAGGAAACAAGACAGATCATTCAGATGTTAGAAAATGATATTATTACCTGAAACGGTCCAAAGATTTCTTTGGTGACGAGTTCGTAGGTTTTACTGTCCTTCAAGATTTCTTCAATGGGAACATAAACTGCGGTGGGCTCCAAAGCTCCGTAGATAGAAGGAATAGAGTGGTTCTTCAACGGTTTCCCACCAAAGAGTAGCTTTGAGCCTGGAATCTTAAGCAGATTCTCCATGTGCTCCAACATTGCCTCTGTTGTAAACTTTTTTTAAAACAGTAATAATATTAACGAGTAGTGTCAATAATGATACAATCTCTTTGGATGACTAAAAAGCAAATTATGAAAACTTACTGTTAGGACAGGACCAATGGTCAAGTCTTCCAGCTTGCGTCTTCCTGCAAGATCTTTTAACTTGGAGAGAAGAGAGGTTTTTGACCAGTTCTGGAATAAAAAAGACAAATTTAGAAACTGGAAGTAACCCAAAATGATTCATTCAAAGGCGGTTTCACTGGTTAAGCAACTAAGGATCAAACCAACCTCGTGCACAAAAAGTATAGACTGTGCAGAACACTTCTGTCCACTGCACGCGTATGCATCTTGATCACATACCCATGCAACATAATCAATCTGGCATTGGAACACCGAGTCAAAGATTACATTCACATCAAAAGTGGAAATAGAAATAGGAAAGTTTATGTATATAGTAAGGAACCTCCTGAACATCTGGTCCCAAAACTTTCCAATCAAATCCAGCATCTTCTAGCCTGATCCGACCTTTGAGGTCAAGTGCCAACTTTTCAGCTACTCTAGAGCTACCCGTGAAGAGAGTCATCCTTGGATTCGCCTGCAATATACGCCAAAAAAACATGGATTCAGCTCAGTTTAAGAAAAAAAATGGAGACAGACAATAGACTTGTGTGTTTCCGGAACACAAAACCTCTAGCAATATCTTGTTCATAGTCTTGCCATCAGAGTTTATAAAGTCAACATCTTCAACGGGTAAACCACAGTAGTGAAGCAACCGCATCATTTGCTCCATTACAATGCTCACCTATCCAAAGTAAAACATTTTAAAACAAAATCATGAAAAAAGAGAATATGAATTAAGTTTTATATATGTGTTCCGAGATGATATTAAGTAAGTACATACCTTGCTGTCAACTTTAAGAAGAGGTTTGTTACCCATGTACAAAGCCCCCATCAGCTGAAGTAGTGGAATCTCTAGTGGGAAATTGAATGGTGTAACAATCGTCACCTGCCAACATGAAGAGGTCAAAAACAAAGCAGAGAACAGAATAGTCACAAGTTACAAAAGCATCCTTAAGAAAATAACTTACAGGACCATAAGGCCAGCGGTAGCCATGACTTTGCTGCCCAAGGTGATTCCCAGGCACTGCAAAAGACCGTGCTAGGAACCGCACCTGATAAAAAAAAGAAAGTGTAGCAGACTCGTTAATCAAAATATTCTAAAGTGACAACAATGAACCAATATAAACAAAAATAAGTACCTGATCGCCGCAAAAGTTCTCTAAGAACTTTCGTGTGACGAAGACTTCTCCAGCAGCTTGCTGGTAACTCTTAGGAGCAACCCTTTGAATCAACCTCGTGAAGAAATCAGCTACCTTAGGTAAGGCGAGCATATGAGCTGCCTTTGTCGACACATCTCCATATAAAAGATATCTGCAGAGACCAATGACCATAGGTTTTAGATCAGATTTAAAAAAAGCTTCTTAAATTACCAAAAAGCAAATCTTACCTCTCAGGAGATTTAAAAGGGTTATGCAGACCATGTTTCGGACACTGTGCTAAGCTCTCAACGAACGGCTGCAACATAATAACAGAGGAAACATAAAAGTTAGAAATGTGAAAGATACCAATGTTGGCTTTACGATTAATGGAGGGAGGGATCTCTCCACACCTGAACTCCTGATTCCTCCACTTCAGCAACTTTAATGAAAGGTTCTCCATTGAGAGGATCCAGAAGCGTGTTGTAGTTCGAAGATCCTATCCACTTCCCTTGCACTATATATACAAACGAAAATAGATCTCAGAGATTCCACAAATAGCAATTGAAAACAGTTACATGACTTTGCAAATGAGCAATCAATGAGAAGTGGACACAGTACCAAAGCTCTGTACTTCAGCAGGGTGAGCACCAGATATCTCCTCCGCATCTACCGTAGCAAAAGGTATGGAATGATTCCATCTGCAAAAAAGCAGATCAAATCAGGAACCTTATAATTTTATATGTCAACGGTAATCAGACAAGACGATCTTCATTACATCAAAACACAGTCAGATGCGGAAACTCGATCATGTAAACAAAAGACCAAATCTCAGGTTTTTTTAAAAACATCAACTTGCTAAAAGTTTTTGTCTTTTTAATTTTACTTTTAATTAAATCTTTACTGAGACTGTTAAGGGCAAAAAGAAAAAAACATGCAAACCAAAAAGGCGAAGAACCATCTTAAAAAGAAAGAAGAAAAAAGACAACGCTTTGGCGAGATCAAACCTGGAAGAGGTGAAAGGGGCAAGAAAGCTCGAGGATTTGTTGTCACAGAGAGACTTAGCTCTCAGTCCTCTGCTCGCCAAGACTCTGAACATTGCTTAAGATCCAAAAGAGACGGAGAGAGAGATGAAACTCAGAGACGTTTTTTTTTTTTTAAGGATACTACTAGAGATTGGTTTGTGGTGTAACTGAGTGATTGGCTTCTATAAAGGAGACTAATTGATTTTGATTGAAATTACGTAAATGATTCTTAGATATTTATCGATTGTTCCCCTTTAATTTAAGAGTATTTGTACTCTATACACTCCCCTTTTCCAATATTTGCTTCCCCTACCCTAATTCCCCCCAAAATTCTCCCCTTCAAATTTACTTTTTCCCCCCCAACCAATGGTATCTAGCTATTGTAAGGGTTTTGAACAAATTTGCTCATTTAAGAGTATTTACGGCTCAAACGCCATAGTTTTTAATTGGCTTTTATATGATGACTCATCATGAGGAAGAATCATCAACCATATTCTCTTTCTTTTATTAAAAACCTCATGATAAAAAAAATAAAAAAACCTCCTCTAATTATAGAAATGGAGTAAGAAGGTTAATACTGTATCATTTCTTAAAAATGAAATTTGTAAAGACTAAACAGATTTAGATAGATGTAAATAAAAGATAGTATCCATAAATCTTATGGGGATAGCTTTGCTGAGTCACGTCCGCTTGGGTGTTGACGTATTTGTTTTGTCTTTATGCTATACCACTAATTAATAAATTCCTTGAAATGATAAACTTAATAAAAATATTAATTTGGAAGAATGTGTTCGTGGCTAAATGTGAAATGAAAATTACTACTACCACACAAGTGAGAATCAATGAGAATTCTTGATATCTTTTGAAAATTTCGGTTTGGTATTGCGACATTTGAGAACGATTCCAGCTATGGCGACTCCGGCTAGATAAAGACTCTTGTGGGATTTCAAGAGACTGCAGAAAAGATCCTCCCGTGGGATAATTGGTGCTCCTCAAGATAACGATACCATGTTCTGGAACGCTCTCATCTTTGGGTGGGTACTAATCTTTCACCATTATTTTCTGTGCTTTTGGTTTGTCTTACAATATGCTTCAAACAATAAATGAATTTCATTCTTCATTTGTCTTTGCAGACCTAATGACAGTCCCATGGGATGGAGGTAAAGTCTGTCTTATTGCTTCAAGCCAGCATGTTTCATGAGCTAAACTAACCCAAACTCATGGTAACCTTTAGGTACCTTCAAGTTGACTCTTCAGTTCACAGAGGACTACCCGAACAAACCACCAGTGGTTCGGTTTGTTTCACGGATGTTTCATCCAAACAGTAAGCTCAATCATTTACTTGAACAAAATAGCTAAAGACCAAATACGAATGCTTGGTCGACTTACTTTGGTTTTGTGAACTTATGTGCAGTTTATGCTGATGGAAGCATTTGCTTGAATATCTTACAAACCCATTGGAGTCCAGATATACGATGTTTCTGCAATACTCACATCAATCCAGGTTCATGACTTACAACATTGCGTCTTCTCCATTATGGCATTTATGCATAAGCTAACCAAGATCTTATTTTCTTCTACAGTCTCTGCTTTGTGACCCAAACCCTAGCTTCGCCAGCAAACTCAGAAGCTGCAAGGCTGTTCAGTCAGAACAAAAGGGAATAAAACAGGAAAGTAATGGAGACCGTGGAGCAGAGCTATGTATAATAATCATATGATTCAATTTGTCTTTGACTACTGAGTAGTAGTAATTGGAGATTCGAAATAGTTTTATCCAAAATATATTTGACGACTATGAATAAACGAACTTCAACAGTAAAGACATCTCAAATGAAGAGACGAGAAAAAAAAAACAGAACACAATTACATAAGCAAGCAAATAAAAATATTTGTTGTCTTCCAAGCCAAACTTACGAACGCGTTTTCAACTATGTACCTTGAACAAGCATTCAAACCAAAAGATTTTTAAAAAAAAAGAGTTGACTGAGATGTGAAAAAAAAAACGCTTCTCTGTTCTTCATTCAAACTTGGATTTCTTCTCCTGCACCAACATCAACCTGCAGTGAACAAGTTCGTGTTAGTCATTTAGTTACAGAAGCGATTCGATCCTCTGAACTAAAAAGAGATTTTACTCACAGAGTTTTCTTTGTTCTCCATTTTGTTCATTTGCTTCAGAGGTTTAACTTCTCCACCTATACCAAAAAAAAAAACATTTAACACCATATATAAATGAGCAACACAACCTTTCAAAAACACAGTCTGATATAATTATTTTACCTTCTTTAGCAGCAGGTTTCTTGGTGGACTTCTTAGTCTCTTCTTGAACTTTCTTTGTCCTTGGCTTAGTGATCCTTTCAGGTTTCTTCTGAGACTTGTTGTCCTTGTTTTCTGGAACTGCCCTTGGATTGACAGAGTTGGTAGCTACTGCTTTCTTTGTCTTCACGGGCAGGCTGTTCTTAGCAACAGTCTCCTTCCTGCTTGCACGTTTCTTCTCTGAAGGTTGAGCAACAGTCACAACTGGAGCTCCATCTTCTGATCCTTGAACAACCTCTGGAACATCCGCTTGGTTCACACTGATTACATCCAAAGACCTCCTAGTTCTTTCTTGTGGGATGCTTTCTGAGACCTCTTCCTCCTTGGCTTCTTCTATGACAGCTGAATCTTGCGAAACATCATCCTCTTTCATGATCTCTGATGTGATGTTGGAAGCTACAGGAGTGGAGAGTGAACTCTGGACATCATCATCATCATCATTCTTCAGAGAAACATCTGTTTCTTCAGCCACTACAGAAGTGCTCTCTGAGACCTTTTGCGTCTGCTTGGATTCCTCTGAGATACAGTACAGCTCGGAAAGTTCCTTAACAGCATCAGCAAGCCCATCCATGTTGTTGCGAGCAGCGTATGATTTCAACTCCTCTTTCATCTTGTCAAGTGGCTAGATTCCAAAACACACACACACAAAAACCAGTGAGTTAATCAATCAGAACTTTCATAGAACCAACGAACATTTTACCTTACACCCTGCATGAAGAGCAAGCTTAAAAAACCCAAGAGAGACCGAGTGTTTCTCCACTGATTCAGCGAGCTTGATATGCGCCAGCCAGTAAGCAGAGGAAGTCAAATCCTCAACTTTTCTTCTCGCCCCTGATCTCATCACACTACTAGAGACAGGCGTTGTTACATTCAAGCTCCTGGGATTGCTGCTGCCTCCAGGAGGTCTCCTCGCCTTGCTCTCCGACAAAGAAGTGACGCTGCTGCTGACAGATCTAACAGAAGAGTTGCTCGAGTCCTTGTTAGGAATCGACATTCTTCTCGGTGGCTTGGCCCGATCAACAACAGTCTTCTTAGCAGAAAGATCAAGCGCCGTAGTACTCTGACTAACAGCAGATGCAACTCGTCCCCTGAGAATCCAAAACCACAAACACACAAATACAATTCATAAGAGAATGTTATCATCGTATCCTGATACTGAAAGCTAAGAGAAATGTTCGAATCAGTAAACCTAGCGATGCAACATACAATCTTAAACCTAACCATCGACACCAGATCTACAATATCGTCATTTCATCGGAGGCGATTCTGGTGCAAAAACTATGATGAGTACCTTCTGGGCGCTGAAGAGGCGCTTGAGAAATCGGGAACAGGAGGCTTCCCTTCCTTGGATCTGAGAGCAGATCTGAGAGGATACCTCAGCTTCGAGTTGATTGAGTTCCCTATTACGATCAGAATATATATAAATCGCGATAACTGAAACGGGAATCGACGATCTAAGAGAGAAGGAGGTTAAGATCAAATTACCAGAAGTAACGGAGCTCACGCTCTTCTCCGTTGATTTCTCCATTGATGCTCTGAACTTTCTCTTTAGCTTTTTGTTTTTGGTTTGGAGTGGGAAGAAACTGAAGAATTTCAATTTTGAAATTATGAGAGAGCGGAGAAAGATGACTTTATAATAGCAAAAAGCCATCTGATTTTTTATTTTTTTTTGAAATAATAAAATCGCTTGTGCCCCCCTGTACTATATGATATATTCTCTTACGACCCCGTTATTTCTTTTTATCCTGGGTTTGACCAATTTAATTAGCATTTGACCAGTAAGTTATGTAGAAAGACAAAATTAGGAATTATGTATGTAAGTGTTGGTGCATTCACAGCTTCTTAATCATAAAAACAGATCTTTAAGAGTCGTCTAATCGTGACTCTAAAATGGGGATTTGGTTCGAATCGATAGTTTGGGTTTGAATAAGAAGTTATACGAAATAAAGGGGTCTGCTTTTGAATAGTTTACAGAATACAACGCTTAACCTAAATTTTTGTTACAGTTTACCTTGAGAGCGGGAACTTTGTTGAAGTCTCTTTAAGTTTCTTAGAGTCAATATAAACCGTCCGATTCAGATTCGAAGGGCCTACCATTTCCCAGACGCTCCGTTGTGTGGGGTCTTTGTGTAGTTATTCTTCCAAAATTCGAATTCAAATAACGCGCCGTTGAATGAAACCGTTTGTTTTAAAGGTTGAAATTCAAGGGCTTTTTTATAATGTGCAGACCCATTAATGTTTGTTGGGCTTCGTTTGGGCTCGCTCCAATAGTGTGAAAACGTCCATCTTCTTATAGTGAAGGAACATGAGCCGAAGACAATTTCTTGTGCGAATAGCTCAGAAGAGTCGTTAATGTGATCTTTTATGAGAGCGAGAGAGAACATATTGGAATGAGAGAAGACGTTAGACGTGTAAACTTGAACTTATTCTATTAATAGGATCATCAGTTCTTTAACATATCATCATCACGTGTAGTGTACTATCTCCTCGATGGAAGCATACATACACATAAAGTTTCTTACTCTGCTAGCTTCTCTTCATCCCGTACCTGTAATGTTAATAATAAGCTTTGTATCTTTTTTTTTTAAGCTTTGTATCATTGTTGATGTCTTCATTCTAAGTTTCTAACATCCATTTCCCCCACTCCACAACCACAACCCTGATCATATAAGACACCTCTCTCCTTACCTTTTTTTTTCCAGTTCTGCGTTTTAATAATTGGCATATTTTCGTAAATTTACAAAATAGAAAGATGTGAGGATAGTTGAGAGAGAGGACACAATCAAGGCCTTAGAGACAAGGAACGTGCGTGTGATGGGATCATTTAGGAAATGGAAAGCTTTAGGTAACAAATCTCAACTGGGAGTATTAGCCTTTGGTCAAAAGTCAGACAGTTCGTGGGAAGATGTCAGATGGCGACAAATTCTGAATTATTTCTAAAGACATTCCTTGTGATAAGATACAACAGGATTCAGTAGACAAATCTTATTAACAAATTCTGAATTATTTCTACAGACATTCCTTGTGACAAGAGGAAGGCCAGATTTTGGAAAAAAAAGTATATTATGGTTAGATGTTTCCTCAAAAAATATGTAAAAGATTAGGTTGAACTCGTCTTACACAAATGAGCATTTTTATATATATCTACACAGCCCAAGAAGTGTTTTCGTGTGTTTTAAAATCTTGACGGTTTTGGATGATATGATTTTTATTTTAAGTCGTCAAGTGTATGAGTGCTAAGCAGTGGTGCAGAAAAAATTCTATAAACTAATAATGCTAGGGTTGTAGTATATTATATTTTGAACCGGTTTCATTCAAGACAGATGAAATTTGTTAATTTATACTGATTATTATATTATAGATTATTAGTTTATAGAGTTTTACTGTATATACTTGCTAATTTCAATTTTATTGCTTAAAAGAATATTGTTTGTTTTTTGGTAAGCGGTTATTGTTTATAAATTGTTTTAAACATCAGTGTAAATCAATCAACGATCTCTTATACTTCACAGTGCATACTGCACTATTCAGAGACTATGATTCTAGTTGTGTTTGAAAAATGTGAAGTGTTACAATAAAAAAAATAATATGTTTAGTGGAGACAGGTTCGTATGTGTCCCCAGACTGCATTCTCCATGCTTATAATTTTTAAAACATACAAAAAAACAACTTAGACCATCTCCGATGTAGTTCTCTATTTTTATCTCTAAAATAGAGAAACTCTAAAATAGCGATGAGTTTGTCTCCAATGTATTCCTCTATATTTGCCTCTATAAAGGAATATTCTCAAAAGATTCTATTTTAAGTTTACAAAAAATACTTTTTATTTATAAAAATTGATAACTAACCCTATTTACTTTTAGTTTTTAAAATATTTTCATAAAATTATGAATTTGTTTAAACTAAATTTGTATTAAAAAACTATTATGTAAACAAAAAATATAATTTTATTTTTATAAACATTTTATTTCTCTATAAAATAATTATTTTGGTTATAAATATAAAAGTTTGAAAATTAAAGGACTATTTTAAAAATAAAAAAGTATGACTCTATAATAGAGATGGGATGGAGCATTTTTCCTCTATTATAGCATATAAAGGTGAAAATAGCTAAGGATTGGAGATGCTCTTAGACAAACTCATTTTTGTTTTTGCTTTTCGTTCTTTAAAATCACGCGTTTATGTTTATGTTTTTGTTATGAGTTGGTCTTGATAATGGGTACATCGACGTCTTTTTTTGCTGGTTAAGAGCATCTCCAACCTCACTCCATAATTTATTCCAAATTGAGAAATGAAGTTGAAAATGGAGTGGAAAATGGAGTGATGACCAAAAAATAAAAGCATTACTCTATTTATGGAGTAATGTTTTTATTTTTTGGTCATCACTCTATTTTTAACTCCATTTTCAACTTCATTTCTTAATTTGGAGTAAATTATGGAGTGGGGTTGGAGATGTCCTAATGATGTGTACGATTGGTCTACAAGAAGGGTTTGTGTGTCCATAAAGGAAATATCTATATTGGATCATCGGAAAGAAGGAGAACAGACAAAAATCATATCAAGTTCGTAATCGCTGCTTTTGGTACGATTTATGGATATATGAACTTAATAACTAAGTCCTCTCTTAATATGATAAAGAACTGAGAAAACATTTCACATCTGCAAGTTGGCAAAGAATAGTATCAGATATTCAGATCAGAGATCAACATATGTTTTTTGTTTGTTCTACTTGGAAAGACATGATCATAGGACAAGACCTTATGGCTGGGGCACAAGTTAATGTTATCCATATGTCTCTTTTGTGACCTATGTATCTAACTGAATCATACACCATGTGACAATAACACCAAGGATGGAATTATGGGAGAACTCTAAAATGATTTTATATGGATGATTGATTACACTTCTTTCGCATGCTTGATGATTTCTTTTGTTGGCCCATCCATAACTATTATTCTTCTTAAAAGCTCTTTCTCAAAAAAAAAAAAAAGGAGCTTTTAAGAACAAAAAATTCCTCGTAGGATATAAAGTTTCATATGTAATAGAAAAAATAAAGTATATGAAATTAGATACTTTCCAATGTTTCTCTCATAATTTTTTTTTAATTACTCAGAATCTCATATATCCTGTGGCCACTATTATTGGATATGCTCTTAGTACATGTAAGTCTGGTTTTGAAAATAATTAGTCAAATTTATAAAAATTATAAAATATCTTTAACTTGAAATTATTTTGTTCACGTAAAATTTGATTCAGAATAAATATTTTATGTGGAGAGCAAAGTTCGATTAAATAAGTTGTAAACTTATAAAACGTGAAAAAAAAAACTTAGAAAACGTGACGTCGCAAAATAAAGAAAGGTTCAAACGTGTGAGCAGATATAAAGGTCAAAACTTTGTAAATTAAAGGAAATTAAAGAAAAAGGAAAAGAAAAGAAAAAATCGAGGGGCTCCTCGTCAGTAACGCGGTTTCGGTAGACCCTACAGAAGCAACAACAACGCCACCACACTGAGAAAACTTCACAACACCCAATTCTCTCCCACTCTGTCTCTATCTGCTTACCAGAACCTTTTGCATAGTCTCTCTTTTGTCTTGTCTTTTTAAGTTTTTGTCTGAAAGAGCTGGTGGTGGTGGTGGTGGCGTTGTGGGGAGGTAGCTAGATAGATAGTTCCAATATACGGGTCTTGCAGCTTGTGTTATCAGATTTAGGAAACTTCCGTTACACTTTTTTTTTGTATATAAATAAATACATCTTCTCTTTTCAGGAAAATATCGGTTCTGAAATTAATCAAAAAAGAGGTTTTTGTAAATGGTTGAAACTCTCTGTGAATTTCGTGGTGATGTCGTCGCACAAGAGGGAGTTTGAAGCAGGGAAAGCTCGGATGGAAGGTGGCTCTACCCCTGAGGATAAGCGTCGTAGGTTCAAAAGGTACTACCTTTTTGAAGTTTTTTATGTTTTTGATTCAAGTTGATTGGATATGGATAAATATAATATATAAAGCTTATGAGTTTGTAAGAATTAGAGATTAAAAAGTTGTGATCTTTATATCCCCCACCAGACTATCTTCTAGCTTGTAATGGACTTCTTTAGTTATGTTCTGTGTGAGTGATTTTGGAGGACTAGTTGTTCTTTTATGTTCGTCGCCTGGATGTTATAGTTAGGTTTGATTTTGTCTAGACAAAAAGTGATACTTGTAGGAAGATAAAATTGGACTGGAACACAAAAGTACTCATACTACTAGCTTGCTGTGGACAAATCATTAGTTTTTTTTTATAAAAGTTAGATTCTTTAGTGTCACCCAGCTACTATGAATTCTCACATACTTTTTGTTTTGCTGGATCCAAAAATGTAGTGTGGTTCAGGAGGTAATGAGATTGCAAACTGTCAAACATTTCCTTGAACCCGTTCTCGAGCCCTTAATCCGTAAAGTGGTATGTATATCATGTTAGCAAATCTTTAACAAGTAATTGTTTTAGCTATATCAATATCCATTGGAACAGGTAAAAGAAGAAGTTGAATTGGCTCTTGCAAAGCATCTAACAGGCATCAAGTGGTAAACCTGCTTCTTTTTTTCAAATTAAACAATTGACTGGTTCTGTTATAAATATTTTTTTTCTTCTCATTCAGGATTTGTGAGAAAGAGATCCTCCATCCTCTGGAATCAAAGAACCTACAGTTGAAGTTCTTGAACAATCTATCCCTTCCTGTGTTTACCTCAGCTCGGATAGAAGGAGATGAAGGCCAAGCTATAAGAATTGGACTAATCGATCCTTCGACCGGCCAAATCGTCTCCTCAGGTCCTGCATCATCTGCAAAGCTCGAGATTTGTGTTGTCGAGGGTGACTTTGAGTGTCATCACAGCGGTTGGTCAGCTGAGGATTTCAGGAACAACATTGTAAAAGAGAGAGAAGGAAAAAAGCCTCTGCTGAGTGGGAATGTGTTTGCGGTTCTTAGTGATGGCGTCGGTGTTATGGATGAAGTTTCGCTTACCGATAACTCTAGCTGGACCAGGAGCAGGAAGTTCAGACTAGGGGTACGTATGGTGGATCAGTTTGAGTTTGTCAAGGTTAGAGAGGCGATCACTGAGTCCTTTGTTGTAAGGGATCACCGTGGAGAATGTAAGTATTTGCTTCTTACTTACTTTTTCTGCAAATATGACCTCTGAGAGTGAGAGTTTGAGAGATTGTTTGCTCTTTTCTTGTAGTGTATAGAAAGCATCATCCTCCTTCTCTGTTCGATGAAGTGTGGAGATTGGAGAAGATAGGGAAAGATGGAGCATTTCACAAACGACTTAACTATTCACATATAAACACTGTCAAAGATTTTCTTACACATTTTCATTTAAACTCTCCGAAACTCCGGCAAGTAAGGATTTGTCTTCCTTTCCTCTAAACGGTTATTATGTAAGCTAGGGCTATGTAAACGGTTTAATGTTCTTTGCAGATTCTTGGTACTGGTATGTCTTCAAAGATGTGGGAGATTACTTTGGACCATGCTAGATCTTGTGTTCTTGATAATAGCGTCCACGTGTACCAACCTCATGGCTTTCAGAAGGAAACTGCTGTTGTCTTCAATGTAGTGGCTCAGGTGCTTGGACTGCTCGTGGATTTTCAGTATGTTCCTGCTGAGAAGTTATCTGAGATTGAAAAGGTACTGAGATTCCCTCTCTCTCTGTCTCTGTCTCTCTACAGATCTTCATATGTTTTGATTTTTTTTTAAAACTGATTCAGGCTCAAGCAGAGGAGATGGTAATTGCTGCGTTGAGTCATATAAACGAAGTAATCTCTTATGATGATGAGTCTTCCATGATGAGGAACTTTCTCAACGTCCAGTCTTCTTGTCAAACCAGCGTTGGGATTGATTACTCCGGTTTGAGTCTGACCAGCTTTGACGGTTATGGTTTTGCGCCAAACCTTCACAGCACAGCAGAAGGTGGTAGTAGTGGCCATGTTGACATGGACGTTACTCCACAGGGTTTATACGACGAGTTCAATCTCTGGAACTGCTCTCAGATTCTTGGCTTGGATGAACCGCAGTCCGATTTGCAGAGTGCGCTTGAGGGGTTCATGTCGGAGAAGAATGTTGTGGTCGTCGGTAAGGCGCACAGCAGAAGATGGACAAAGCTTTTTAGTGTGTCCAAGTGGCTCTCTGTGTTCAAGAATGTTACAGTTAGGAAAAATCAGAAGTGAAAGTTAGTTACAAAGCAAAAAGAAACGACTCGCCCTGGACAGATTCGTGTGTGTATATACAGCTTTGTGAATCTTTTGGGGTTTATGATCGTCCAGAGGCGTTCCAAAGTGTGTTTTTTTCTTCTTCTTATTGTTCTACTTTGGTTTGTTGCTCTTTCCATCTTTGTGTTGAAGATGTGAATATGCTAGAGAAAGCTTCATTTTTGGTTGAAGGCTTCAAAAACAGGGTCTTTTTGTGTGATCTGTTTGTCAGAAAGTACTGCAAGTAGTAGAGCATACACATCCAGTTTTGGATATTGGTTCCTTGTTACTTGGATTATTATATATATATTATATTTGTTTGCCAGGTTATGTGAAACTAGATAAGTTGTATCATTCATTTTTGGAATCAGATGTGTTATGAATATCTTGATCTTGAGTAAGAGCTTCTTTACTGGGCACACTTGGTAATAACTAGTAACCAAGAATGTCATATGTTTCATAAGACATGTTCTGTAGATTGTGAATGGAAAAATGTTTACCAACTTCAAAATCATCCTCAATAATTGAGAACTATGTAAAAGATGTTCTTGAAAGGTCACTTCCTTGTCTGAAATTTATTCTTAGTTACTATGAAAAGAAGGTTTCTCTTGAGATATGTCACTTGTCCAGCTCCATTTTGATGAACTTGGAACAATATGAAGTTCATGTGTCTTGTGGAATTGCCACATACTACATGATGCAAGTCCTCTTTACTCGAACTTTAATCAGGACTAGATCTTGACCCGTCCAACCGGGCGAGTATTTATTTTATGTTTTTAGTTTTTTATTTATAAATGATATATTTGTAATATTTAAACATAAATTTAGATTGAAAATTAACATTTGTAGTTATAATAAAAATTAAAAGTTTAAAAAATATTTTGATATAAATTTTAAATTCCTAATTAAAATAATGTAGAGATAGGTCATAATTTTTTCCAATTTCAAAATCTTAGCATTCTTAATAACAAATAAAATAATTTATAAATACATAAAATATATAAACATATTTGAAATTAAAATAAATTTGTTAAAAAAAAAGTCTTACGCCATTATTGTTTATTTTCTATAGTTTGACCCGTGGCAGTATAAATATTTGCTTTCACTTCAATTTTTTTCTTTGTTCTAATGATAATATATCTATATATATAGATATATATATATATATAGATATATGTGTAAATTAATATGTATTACATAATTGTTAGTATAACATTTTAAAACAAAAATTTTATTTATTACTTTAAATAATTATATTATGTGATTTTAATCGTCTATTATATCACAGTATATCATATAAAATCTAATATTTATAACTAATTGGACTTATATTATAAAAGTGTTATACTAAAAATTTATAAATAAAATATTTTATATTTTATTTATATGATATATAAATTGATTTTTGATGTGTGATTTTATTTTATTATTTTTATTAATAAATATTGAAAAATATTAAATGTTAACAAAAAATATATTAGGAAATTTATTTTGGTTAAGATTCATTCTATTAAAGAATCTATTATTTAAATTAGGAAAAGACATTAAATACTTAAATCTATCATTTAAATAAGGAAAAGAAATAATTTTCTACTATCTTTGTTACTAAACAAAATTTAATTTTTTTAAAAAAATTTATCTCTGTTACCAAACAAAAGCTTAAAGTACTTCTACTTTGATAAGATAGATGTTACTATGATTTCTATGTTAAAGCTCTGATGAATAAAGAAGCTAAGGCTGCAGGAACAAGCTCGTGAGTCTTGTCTTTGTGTGCTTTTTCTTCTTTTTATACACATACAATCTCCTAATAATGTTTGTTTACTAGTCAATGCTCAAGGCATCTTAATAAAGTTGACAAAAAATGATAAAGATGTTACTGAGTGAAGAAACAAAACACTGGCTTTTTTTTGGGTCGGTGCAGCCGAACTCTACTTCGGCCTTTTCTCTGAGCCCAGTTCAAAAAAGTCTCCCGGTCCATCTCGGTGTAGACCGGATCTCAAACCGAAATCTAGATTTGATTACCACACTTAATCATCGACTTAATATGTATGACTCAACAAGAACATTTTTTTCTCAACAAGAACATTTACATCACACGTTCTTCACAAAACACGCTAACTAGATTTAGCAACTAGACTAATAAAAACAAGTAGAAAGAGCTTTCATGCTCCCATTTTGATGTAGATAAATATATGAGATATTTCCATATATTTATTAATTATTTATTAACTATTTTTGATAATTATCTTTATTGTTTTAGGGTTTTTATGGTTTTTTTATATAAAGCCGTTTAGGTTTAAGTTTGTATTCAGTTTATGATTTGATTAATAAAAGTTGAGAGTTTTCTCTTTGTTCCTTGTTTTCGGTAGATCATTGGTGATCTCAACGAATTTAAGAAGGCATCGATCTTAGGTATTCTTAGACTAAATAAGATCCTTGTTATTATACTAGTTATCCGGGTATTCTTAGAATCAACGGATCTCTAGTCCTTTCCCTAAAGCTTCCGCTACATCAGTTGGTATCAGAGCCGTGTCTCTTTGGTTTCTTAATCGAGGAACGATTCTGGATGTCATGGTGAGTATTAGCATCTATTCTATCCTGGACGAAAGTCCTTTTGTTGAGAGAGAAGAGAACCATGAGATCTATCGAGAGATTTATGGTGATCCGATCTACGATATTTATGAAGATGATGTCTGTGTTGTCCGTGCAAAATTCGGGCGAGACGAGTTCTGTGCAAAATTCGGGCGAGACGATTTCCGTGCAAAATCTGGGCGAGACGAGTTCCGTGCAAAATACGGACAAAATCATATCGACGAAGATTTTGTGAAGAATATTGATAATCTGATGCGTGCAAATTTTGTACAAAACCGGATTTGTGAAGATTCATGTTATAAACAGATCCGTGCAAAAATCGTGCAAAACATGCTATTGAAGATTCGAGGAAGAGTTTTTCTTGGAAAAAGTTTTGGATTCAAAGACTACGAACAAGATTCGAGGACGAATCTTCTCCAACCCGGAGAGAATGATGTAGATAAATATATGAGATATTTCCATATATTTATTAATTATTTATTAACTATTTTTGATAATTATCTTTATTGTTTTAGGGTTTTTATGGTTTTTTTATATAAAGCCGTTTAGGTTTAAGTTTGTATTCAGTTTATGATTTGATTAATAAAAGTTGAGAGTTTTCTCTTTGTTCCTTGTTTTCGGTAGATCATTGGTGATCTCAACGAATTTAAGAAGGCATCGATCTTAGGTATTCTTAGACTAAATAAGATCCTTGTTATTATACTAGTTATTCGGGTATTCTTAGAATCAACGGATCTCTAGTCCTTTCCCTAAAGCTTCCGCTACATCACATTTGATAACATTGGTTCACCAAAGATGTATATAAAAAATGTTAGAATATTTAGTTGAACCACCTTGACAAGGGTACGGGGGAGTATAACAAAAAAACCCATCAAACTAAGTTACTTTTTTTTGTCAAAAAAAAAAAACTAAGTTACTTTTTTTTTGCTTCATTTGCACATATTGATGTTTGAAAGTTAACAAGTCATGTGTTTTATCAACATTTGTCAAAAATTCTATCAATTTATGATACTGATAGGTATGTAATTTCTTAAAAGAAAATCTTCACATTTGTAAAGATTAGCCATAAAATTGATTTACAATAATCACCTTAATTAAAATAAACATATCACATGCATCAAGTTGAACAATTGAATCGTCATAATAGGGCCATTAAACCTTAAGCAAATATTACCGACATCAGACAACAACAATTCCATTAAATAGGTAATTTGACCATCCCTTAGAACTTATCACATCTTACAAAAACTATTCTCTTAAATACACTAATTTGACTATAATATACCACAATTAAAAAGTTAAGATTATGATATGTTCAGTAACGATTAACATGTAGTTTTGAATACCCTGGCGTGTTTATTTAGAGTTTAAACACATGAAGAAACGGCGTCGTTGTTGGTCATCATCTCTGTTCTCCCACTACCTCACCATAAACGGTATAAAGACAGATCACAGAGAAAAGACACGCAAACAAAACGGTAAAATAAAACCCCAAACTGGCCACAGAGTCAAAGCTTCCACCACCGACCGAAACACAGTCTCATTAAACTTTATCTCTCTTATTATTTACACTAAATGCCACTGCCACCTCTCATTCCCCCAGATCCACCACCGTCTCCGCCGCATCACTAATCGCCGGGAAAAACACTTTAAAAAAAAACAAACATCCATCGCAAAAAAATGGCGAAGCAAAACTCGAAGCAGAACATGTCGGTGCTGCTAACAAAGCTCGGAGACAGAGACACCTTCACAATGGCGGCTCGAGAGCTCGACTCGATGGCGAGACAGATCGATCCCACGAATCTCCATCCTTTCATCTCCGTCGTGCTCTCCGCCGACGCGGGAGACAAACCGGCGGTACGCAGGCATTGCATCCACCTGCTCGCCGTCTTATCCGTCTCCCTCCCTCCCAACTCCCTCTCTCCTTTCCTCCCCAGGATCCTCTCCCGCCTCGCCCGCCGCCTCCGCGACGCGGACTCTTCAATCCGCTCGGCTTGCGTCGCGGCGGTGTCGGCGATGGCTTCCCGGACGACGAAGCCTCCTTTCTCGGAGGCCTTCGCGAAGCCGCTGGGGAGGCGCTTTTCTCGGAGCAGGAGGTCGGAGCGCAGGTCGGAGCGGCGCTGTGTCTGGCGGCGGCGATCGACGCGGCGGAGGATCCGGATCCGGCGAGGCTGGGGGAGGCTCTGCTCCCCAGGGTGGAGAAGCTGGTGAGGTGTAAGGCCTTCAAGGCGAAGTCGGCGGGAGTGGTTGTGATCGGGAGCGTGATCGGTGCCGGCGGAGCGGCGGCGGCGAGGTCTTCCGGTGGAGGAGGGTTGAGAGGGCTGGTGGATTGTTTGGTTGGTTTCTTGAGTAGTGAGGATTGGGCGGCGAGGAAAGCGGCAGCTGAAGCTTTGGGGAAGTTAGCGACGGTGGAGAGGAATGGCTTGGGGGAGTTTAAAGCTAAGTCTTTGAAGATCTTTGAAACCAAGAGATACGACAAGGTTTTGTTTTGTTCTTTTTTTGTTTTTTTTTAATATTTTGATTTTATGTTTGGTTTTCTCTAAGTTTTGATTATGTGTGTTTAGGTGAAAGCTGTGAGAGAGGTGATGAGTCAGATGATTGAGGCGTGGAGACAAGTACCGGATTTATCAGAGGAGGTTTCTCCACCCAGAAGTTCTAATGCTTCTTCTAAAGGTTTAGATTTTTTTTAGCTAAATTAGGAAACTTTTTTTGTTGTTGTTGTTTATTACTTACTATTCTTGATTACTTGATTTTTAGGTGATGCAAGTGATGGACGGCACCCTTTATCAGGCTCTAGAGTTGCATCAACACAAGGTAAACCAAGAACGACTCCACCTGGGAGCTCACTAGCCACCACTACGGCTAGGAAACGGACTAGCATAAAGAGCAGCAGTGATCAGAAGAAATCAAGTTCAGTACCAGCGCGTGGTAAATCGAACGTGAGGAGAAGATTGGACTGGAAAGCTGGAGGAGAGCCTCTTGAAGAAGAGTATCATCATGACCATAATGAGAACACGAAGGAAGTGAGTCAGTCTAATCATGAGAAGATGCAGAAGCTAGGAAGTGTTGCTAGTTCTGTTTCTGGCGGTCTCACACTATCCGCTGCTACTGTGGTGGCTACAGTAGGACATCATCATGTCTTGTCTGAAAACCAGAATAGTGGTAATAACTGCAAAGGGTTTGAAGATATGTCTCTGATCCGTAGTCAGCTTGTTCAGATTGAACAACAGCAATCCAATCTAATGGATCTCCTTCAGGTAAAACCAATGAAACCATGACACGATGATCTTTTATTACATTTCCATACTCCCTGAAACTCAAATATTTTTTTTTTATAATGTCATTAGAGATTTGTGGGAAGCTCACAAGATGGAATGCGTGCTCTGGAAACTAGAGTTCACGGCCTAGAACTTGCGATGGATGAGATATCTTACGACTTGGCAGTTTCGAATGGGAGGATGAGTAACGGTTCAAGCAGAAACAACTGTTGTCTCATTCCTCCTGGGAGTTTCATTAGATCCAAATTCTGGAAGAAATCAGATCAGCAGTATTCAGCATCGAGGCTGGCTACTCATAAGAGGAACATGATTGCACAAACCATGGGGATGCAAGACTCGAGGCAGCGGTTCAATGGTGCTGCGGGTGCGGGGTTTATAGTCAACCCATTAGCTGAAACTCGACCAGTTCATGGATCTGCAGGTTATTCAAGTTTTGTTATATTCAATTCTAGTGTTTTTAGTCTATAACATGACTAAGAATACTTGTTTGATTGTTTTTTTGCAGGTATTCCTCACAATTAAAAGGAAGAAGAGGAAACAAAAAACTTTCAAAGATTCTCTGAGACTTAGAAACCACTGTGTGTGTGAGAATGTGGTGATTCATACTTATTACCAAGTTATATATATTACTACTACCACTACCCTAAGTTTTCAACCATTTTAGTATTTCTTTTTCCTTGAAGAATATGTTGTACTAAAATCCTTAAAAGAAAATTAGATTGTGATCAGCAGTATTCAATATGTACGTTTGAAATTTCTGGTGATTTGTTACCTTTTCTTGTCAGAATTTGGGTTACAATGTAAATGAATATTCAGTTTTCATGTCGTATATTATCACAAACGATGATGATTTGGTAAAATTCTGTAACAATTGTATGTTTCGTCTATTTTTTTGCTTGGTGAGTTCAAACAATACTAAAACACTTGCCTAAAAGGGAAAAAGGAACGATACAAAGCACTAAATTTAATTAATTTGATTATTAAGTAGCTGCCTAACTTGTGGTAAATTCACGGGTTAGATAATTGAAGTAGTTGGCAACTGTTTTTCTTTCTCTGCTTTGGGAAAGAAAATGGATTCATATCTACTTTTCGTTGAATTAAATATTTGCCTACACTGTTGTCTGTTGCTATTTCTACTGCGTTCTTGTGTCATAATGGGAACTTTATGGGCAATTAAATAGTTTAGTAGGTTTCTCAAAAGTTAAAAAAAAAAAGAAACTTTACATTATCATTTACTTTTTGAATATGGGAAATTAGATAACTGATCGGTTCGTTTCTCTGACATTATAGTATGATACTTGAGAATCGTTTGAGAGATTTGCTGAAGTTTTGAGAATAAAATGATTTGCCACGAATAGAAAACACATGGAATCTGACTCCCGAGAGAAGTATTCGAGAGTGAACTCAACAAACAAAGGTAAAAACATAATGCTCAATCAATTGTGTTATCATGTGACTTTAGAGTAAAGACAAGGAGTGAAAAGCTGTCGATCACCAAGATGTTAATTCAGATTTAAGCCAAGACAGTATGCTAATCAAGTAATAAAGTGCAACACACAGAAAGGCAAAATTACTGCATTGCAATGTTAACAAGACATAAAGTAAGGTAAAAAGGAATCAAGTGAAACCTGAAAGCAAAACATATCAAATCACATCGATATAGGTTTGCTTTTTATCCTAACTACTGTAACATTCAAGCTCTGTTGTTGCCAATCTTATTCACCTTTTATATTTTAATATCATTTTGCAGCAAAGTAAAATATTTATGTCTTATTTACTTGATTCGATCATAAAAACTGAGAGAAGAGTAGGCCTTGATGATACTACTCTGCTTAGCATAACAAGAAAGAAAGAACATGGATGCTTTTGTATATAATCCCCACTCAAAATCATACCAATCCTTGTAGGAAAAGGATTCTCTTCTGTTTTCTCTCGCCCGGTTTACTTAAAAATAGAAAGAAGTTGTTTGGTTCTTCGCACTTTTGGATATAAACCGGCCAAACAATGGAACAACGGCTCACACCAGAAAGAAATACAATAAAAAAAAAATCTTTATGAACAGAAAACATCAAATCTCTCAACCTTTGGAACAAAGACCATCAAAAGGGGTCTATGCAAAAATTGACCTTCTCACTTTTTCTTTCTTTCTTTGTTTTCACCATCTCTCTATGATACAGGAGCAACCAGATTCAACTCAAGAGGCTTCAAAGCTGCCTGAACAAGTTCTTGAACAGTACGGTTACGGCGACAAACATCCGAAAGGTCCTCTGCGTATCCTATCAGAAAATTCACATCTGCTCCATAAGCAGCATCAGATAATGCTTGTAAGAACTTGGCAGACTCGGTCTCTGTCACAGCTGTTCGAGGTATCAGGCTAACGCTTTCCTTAGCCCAACCCACTGCTTGTAACCCGTATGTTCTGGTTAGAGCTAGCAGCGCGTATGTTACCTAACCAAAACCCACATTCATAAACAAATGAAACGGTGTTTCTTTCAAAGGCTACAAAAAACATCAGTCTCCATACAGTAGAAGATAGATAGATTCCTAAACTTACCGTATCTAGACGAGAACTGGGAAGTGCTCCTGCTAATGAGGAAATCAAGATTCTGGTGATTGTAGGTCCCCGGGGGATAATGACATTGTCCCTGATTCGTTTGAACTGCTCTTCATTCACAGATTTCTCGAGGTCAAAAATGTCGGATAAAAATGTCAATATCGAGTGGCAGGCCTCTCTGGGAAATGAGTTCAAGACATGTAGTTAACATCAATGTCAAAACCTTCAAGGAGAAACAGCTTATGATGAACAACATTTAGAGTGAGAACCTGTGCTGCACCGTCATTCCAATCACTGCGCAATCTACAATTGGGGAAAATATAGGAGAAGGAATAAATAAATGCGGACAGTAACGAAGACATCTCGACGCCAACAGAAAGCAATCATCAGCTATGTCTGGTCTAGCCGTGACTTCCTGTAAGAATGTAAAGGGAATCAGACACCACATAGGATATACTAACTGGATGAGAATATATATACAAATAAGTTAAGTCACCAACCTTGATACTTGTCATTAGACATGTTGTGTGAGCAAAGAGTGTTTCAATCAGATTCTTCAAGTAGTCAGCACAAGACGGGTCTGAACCAAAAATCTGCAAAATCCCATGAAGATTAGATTTTCTAGAGCTTTCTCTAAAGTTTTTATTTCCCCAAGCATTCCATGGAATAAAAATTAACACAAAGTACCTTTATAACTTCACTGGAGAGATAGAGAAAGCATGGCTGATGATGCTGCTGATAGTGGAATTGAATTTTTGCCAGCATTTCCCCAATTGTGTTAATTATGTATCTTCCAGATGTACGTACCTACAAACATAATTTCAACCATTGTAAGAATCCTCGATCACAAGTCCCATCCAAAAATATATTTTTAGATCTTCCCTTAATTGTTGCATAGGCATGGAGTGCTTAGCAAACAGAGAAACAAGAAGAGATAAGTAAAACAAAAACGATGGGGTGTGAAACTCACAGCGTATTTGCATGCTCTGCATAGAGCTTCCATTGTCCTCATGTCCCAAGGACGACTGCAGTAAAAAAAATTTGAAGTAAGAAGCTACATAAAAAGCATTTTGAAGAACGTATGTTGATCATCATGTGTCTAGAAACACTTACGCATCAAAAATTACTCTGAAGATAGCCCAATGTTTATTTATCTCAGCAGCAACAGCTTCAGGGTGGTTCACATACCTAAAGGTAGTAGCTTCTGTTAGCAAGACTATACAAAACCTATGGAGTTACAATTGCATTATTAACATATTTATACAAACCTGAACAGGAAGGCAAACCGGTCAATATGAACAGTTAACTCCCGGGCATGCTTCTTGTCCAAATCTTCTTTCGCAGCTTCCTGATTCATATATTTATAGTTCTCATCATTATAAGTCTAACAATATATCAAACAACCATGCAAAAAGTCAAGATGGCGAACCTCTAAAGGAGAAGCGGCTAATAAGCATAATTTCTCAAGTGCGCTCTTGGCCTGATCTAAAGGAAGTTCTGTAACAACCATACTGCATAACAAAATATTAGAGATGTTAATAGCACATAATTGAGGATATATAATCCATCATTCAATTGACTCCATTACCCTAAAGCTTCTACGAGATTTAGCGAATCCTCAGCAGATACTTTATAACCACTGCCGCCATTAATTGCCATACAATAGATTTTAAATAAATCTTCAAAATACCCGCAAAGATTCTTTCGACAATCTGCAGTTAAAAGTTAATCAAACAAGCGTCAGATAATTACAAACTTTTTAAAACCAATAAGAGAATACACCACATATGATATGTGTGTATCAGTTTCAACACAAACATCTTTCCTATAATTCTCTCTTTGTGGGGGAGACAAGAGTAAATTGATTAACAACAAACAATCCGCATTTAAAGAACATTAGCTGTTAGATAGCTATAAGTTTGTTATTTGCCATCAGTAAGGTTTCACACCATATGTCATAAAAAGTCATTTGGTGATGGCAATTGAAGGAAAGACTGGAAAGAAGAATTCAGTCGGAGGAAAGCATACAACAAATTTTCAAATACTTGCCAGTATTGCAATGCACCCTATATGCTAGCAACTCAGTAGAGCCGAAGTCAGATCCGTTAGCGTGGGTTGCAGTCAGACCTTTCAACTAGCTGCCATCTTTAAAGCAGGTCAGTATGCAATTGAATTTTTACAAAGGTTAGAACTTCACATTTCCCAAGAGAAAACTATCAACCAGAATTCAGTTTGCAAGTGAAATATCAAATATGAAACTACTGAAGTGTTATTTCTGGCAGGAGAAAACTTAAAAAGCACTCAGAAAGAGCAATATTTATCAAAGGGGAGCTGGTTTATTCCTTTATAACCAACAGATAGTTGGCTTAAATCAAAATATCAATGTGAAAACCAAAATATATATTTGTCATGGTCAGGAAACAACAGAGAAATTAGAGATCATGTTTTGTGGTATATGCATACTCGTAATAATGTCATTGTTATGCTTAGTAGTAAGAAGAGAAGGAAGACTTGTTAAGTTTGGAAGAGTGAATACAATACCGTCACAGATATGTCTAAAAGCCAAAGCTGCAGCTGCTGCACAATCCTCAGATGCCCCCATTCCACTCATAAGAATTCCAATGATCGACGGCAATATTGAAACACTAGCTGGCGCAGCATTAAGCCATTTTGAATAAGCCCCAACAAGTAAGCATGCTGAAATCAAATAGGGAAGTAGATAAAGAAAAGGCTTCACATACATTTGCTATTCAATTAAGAAAGAACTCAGCATAAATTGGAAGGTTTTCTTAGAGCATAAGCTAGTAGTTTCCACCAAGTAGCGTTTCAACCTTTATATATTATATCTGAGAAAAAAAGCCTAATCACCTGTCTGAAGCTGTTGCGCTTGCTGTGGAAGATTTTGAAGCGAGGCCATCACCTGAAAGTGGAATGTATGAAGAATGAAATATCCATGGATGATACATACACTGGTAGAGCAGAGTAGAACCGAAGTAAAGTTGTTTCAAAACTTTAAACACACAAATTTGATGGGGCAAAGACCCACACGCCTAGTCCAGCATAAAAAAAAACTAAATGAGAAACTCATATTCCTCAGTGACAAAAGAATAGAATCGCAGCGGCACGATATATGAACATGCACATGGAAAATTATCCATAATACAGACCCGAGGCATCACTTCAGCTTCAACAACTGAAACATAATTGGATATTGCCCAGATACAGAACAAAATAGCTTCCGCAGGACGCCATTCTTGAAACTCATTTCCTATCTGAGCATTGGCCTGAATACATATTTCACAAACGTCAAAGATAGTGAAACCTCAAATAATGTACATAATGTATCTCTTTGATGGTAATGTATCGACAGTGCACATTTTTTGTTTGATAATAGAACAAATATCATACTTTTTAATTTACAGCACAAACCTCAAGAAGCTTCATATATAGAATCTTAAGAGTCGTATCACCTCCTAGGATTGACGCAGCGTCAGTTAATACATCTGCAACAGCTGCCAATATAAAACATTCTATTAGTAGAAAGTAACGGCTCAACTAAATAAAATAAGACAAGGAGGTTATCCGGCCCGTCAAAGATCGTTGGCATAGCACACATAAGTAAATGTAAAAGGAAGATGTCAATTAAAACAGACAGAGACGAACAACACTGTAAAAACCGAGTGACTAAAACAACCACATAACCTAGCAAAAATAATACTCTATCTGCTTCATGAAACAAGGGAGAAAACACTATAAGTATTCAAATAAATCCAAGGTAGGGCTGATCCACTTATATCTAGAGATTTTGATCAACGTAATGATGGGAACAAGCCATATACGGCTATGCTTACCATATCTTGTCTGCTTGAATTCCTTAAGGTCCTCATAAGAGAGGCCTTGATAATCTTCAGGATACTGAACTCTGAACCCAACCTGAGAAGAGAAAACAGTTTATATGTATAAACCCACAAATGACATAAACCGCAAAGCATATAATAACTCATCTAATTTTCTGTTTTCCACCAAAATATGACCAATTAATGAACTTCTTAGCAACCCAGCATTTAAGAAAAGCAACATTAAACACATAAGTCATCCATGCATCAGGAATCAATTCGTCTCTCTGGGTTAGAGTAAATAACCTCTTATAAAAAGTAAGATTTTAGAGTGACTAACAAAATTATTTGATGACTTTAGAGTGACTAACAAAAGTATCTGATGAATTTAGAGTGACTAACAAACGTATCTGATGACACGAACAAACTCACCAAAGATACAAGGTTCTCATAGGCTGGGCGGAAGACATGCTGCCTTCGATTTCTTTCGGCTTCGATAGATGCTTCACTACCCAAAGATATATAAGAATCCCTGACAGATTAAGATCACACTCTTAGTTAGAATATGAGACTAGGACACCCAAAAAGCATATACAATGGATGATGTTACCTCTTCGTCAGCGTAAGTTGTAGACTGTGCCAAAAGTTAAAGGTCATTGAGGCTATATCAAATTCTGGGTGCGCAGTAACTTCCAGCAGGGCATGCACAATAACCATTGATTCATCTGAACCTGAGGTCAGAAAGAGTATGCTTAAAACATATTAGATTACCAACTAAAGGTTTGGAGCACTAAAAGCAATAAGAGACATGAAACGGAACACTTAAAAGAACAGGGGAGAGTAGTAGAAATGAGGCAGTATACCAGTCGCAATCAATTCAACATATGAATCCCCAACATCGGCGAATAATCGACCAATAGCTTTGACATCTTCTTCATCCTGAAAGTGGAATAATTCTAAGAGGCAAAAGAAAAATACAAGCACATGCCAAAAGTTACAGCGAATTATGAGGGTTGGTATCTTTAGCAGCCTTTGCCAAATTCTCTAACCACAAGTCATATAAGCAACAAAATCATAGTCTTTCAAGACGCAACCAGTAGAACAGGAACGACGTGAAATAAGAAAACTTAATACCAAGCAGATTCAGCCATCGACTTGCCTATACAAAAGGTGAAAAGGATCATAGCAGTACCTTTGAAGAATCTCTTAGATGCGCCTTAAGACTTAGAATTTCAGGCACAATAACTTGAATTAAGGGTGTTTGCGCAGAAATACCACCAGAGCTTGGCGACGCCGTGTGGTGTATCAATTCAGAGATAACTGCAAAGTGGAAAATGAAGTTTATCTATGAATAGTCTAATAATGATCCTAGATACGAGAAGGAACTACTGACTTGCAAACTAAAAGATAATAGAAGGCAATTTCTATTTAACAAAGATTTTTTTTAAATCCTGCTCCTGGTAATGCAGGTGAAAAGAATATCTTAGAGCAGCACAGTATCACTCCAACACGCTTAAAACACTAATCTCCACCATTCAACAAAGAAAGCTATCACATTTATATTAGCTCTATTTTCAAATCTCGAACTGAGAACATTCCAACCATAAGACTACGCGGGGAAATTATGCAGCTTCCATAAAGTCACAATACTAGAAATAGTTTCACGATATATACTCATCCATAAAAAAAATATCCAAAAATATTTAATATTAGCTTTCCAACGAGCATACCATTGACAGATGCATCGGAGAGTGGATCGCAATTTAAACTTGAGAGAGCCGCGTGAACCAATGGATGACAGGCAAGCACTGCTCCAGAAATCCTGAAAAAACACATCCCAGAAGTTTCCCATCATACAGCTCAGTCAGTATCATCGTTGTTAAGTTTAATGTCCGGTAAAAAACAGAGAAGCTAGTTAGTAGCAACTAGCAACCGACAGCTATGAACCGAGTAAACTTAGCTGTATCTAAGAGATTCTATAAGGAGAAAACAATCTCACCCAAATCGTAAAATATGTATTTTAGATGCCATCAGTCAGATTACAAGGAATGTTTGATACTTAACCTGATGACTCCCAACGAATTCTAGAAGAGGTTTTGTTCTATATCAAAATGGAGACAGAAAAGAAAAAAAAAAAAAAAAAAGAAAGAGCATACCCATGCCTAAGACGGAGCCAAGAAGCAAATGCCTCAAGAACCTGAAATTCCAAAATCACAAAAGAAATAGTTGACAATAAGTGACGCCTCGCAACACCACAAACACTAGCTGATCCAACAAACAAACATACAGAATAACTTATTCTGCTCTAAATTCGGACATACAAGATATTTTCCGGATGATGCCAGAAGAAATATTTAATTTGGTAGGAAAATGAAACCGTAAGTTGCATTCAAGCTTTTACACGAAATTTATGTCAAACAAAAACTCTGACTGGTAAAAAACCCAATATGTAGTGTAAACAAAGAAAACACAAGGTGCATCTGAAACACAAAATATGGCTCCTCTTAAGATGATGTTTTGGAAGGATCAGAGAATCCGGAAAGTGAATAACAAACTATATGTATGGAACTATGACATGACTCGATATCAAAGAAAATAAGCTCTGACCTGTTCCTTAAGTTCGGTTATATTCAAGCATGCTGTCAGTATACTAAGTGCAGGTTCCATTTGAAAGGTAAGCTCATTCTCAAATTGACGTCGTCGATCCGGACGAGCAGCTATTTTGTAGTTAAACGTTTCCTGGTCATAGCAAGAAGGACAATAAAAATAAAGACATCGCATAAGCATCTAAAGTGAAGTCAAAATACAATTAACTGTTAGCAGTCGCACCACAATAAGATAGTCCCTAAAGGGGATCAAACTAGATAAAGAGAAAGGTTGACATGGAAACTTTCATCTATAACAAGTCTCAACATTTCCTGCAAATAGAGACATGCTAAATAGATTCCCAGGAGATGACATAAAATGCATATTAGGACATAGACACGCTAACAATAAGAAGGTACATAATATTCTCGGAAGACAGCATCAACCTTAAGCTGAGTTCTACTCAATTTGAGGTCCACAATGCCAGCATAACTAAGAAGTAAGCAGATCCAAGTCAGACCGAAACAAGGCCTTTCACTACCTATACAGCCGGCTAGATGAATTATAACTGAGAGAGGTGAAAAATTAAACAAAGGAATGCAAAATACTCTACCTCGGGCAAAACAGTCAAGAGTTCCAAGAAACCAGGCACATACTCAGGATGCATATTCATCTCATCCCTAAGCCAGCTGAGTATACCACCATCTCCCCAATCTGCGGCAGGAACGTGCACCGCCAAAGCAGCAACAGCAATACTAATCTAAAAGAGAAAATACTTTGAATAAGATCATTCAGCTCAAAAGAGTCGAGAGTCTCAACGCACAACCACAAGCGCATGATGGGAAAAGATTTTTTGGAGCTTACCTGGGTCCTAACTTTCGGGGGGCCTTTGTGAAACTTTTTTAACAATGTCTGCACTCGAGAAAACAGTAACAGTCAAAATGGGACACTCAGAAAGTATTTTCCCAATACAAAGAGTACATGTTCCCTACAACTATAGCCTGGAATGAGAGATAAAACCTAGATACCATAACTCATTTATAGTTTGCTAATAGAACAAAGATTTATACCGTTAATGATTGCCGTAGCTTCTGAAAAGCCCCAGGTGGTAGTTCTTCAAAATCTCGTTGAACCTTTTGAGTAAGAGAGATCAAATGTCAAGACAAGCGGTCTCCAAGATTGCATATAATTCAATAATTTAATTACTTAACTAGAGAGAATCAAAAGAGTGCCTCTTACCTTGCTTCTAAGGGTCTGAGAACAAAAGATCAAAGTTTCCAAATTGCTGGAAGAATCATGAAGTAAATTATCCGCAACCTAGATTGAATTGATACACACAAACAGTAGAGAGTAAGCCAATCAACAGTCGTGGGATCTAAATCTAATACCTCAAAATCCAAGGAATGAAGAACAATCGAACACCCAGAAACAAAAAATGAAAAAAAAAAAAAAGAACTCGCCTGCCAAGCATCGAGTGTTCCTTGGAAGTTCTGGAGCCAACGATCAGCTTGGACACGCACTGTATCGTCCGGGTGATGATACAGTGCGTTTAGGGCTTCTTTGACCGCCTTCTCGTGCTCCATCCTTCAATCCCCTTTCTTGCTCGTATGGGAGAAAGGCCCAGCTGATTGATTGATTTACTGATTGACGAAGACGAGAAATTGCCCAGCTGGATTTCGTCAAATCGATTTCGCTCAATTCGTCAAAAAAGGGTTTTTTTGGCGCCCCCCTCAGCTTCAGTGAGAGAGAGAAAGAGATCGAAATTTCGGATTTTTTGATCTGGAAAGGGGATAAAGAAGAGAGACTCTCAGCCGTTAGATCTTATTACTTTGACTTTAAGTCAAATCCTTCTTCTTCTTTTTTTCTTAATATTGGAAAAAAATCTCCCATTTAGTTTCACGAAGGTTTACAGGTAAGTTTGCTTTTTTTTTCAATAAACGTATCATTGATTCACCATAACATAACATAACATAACATAACAAAGATTGTTATTTACAGGTACATGATTAGCAGCATATGAAATCTCTGTGTAACCCTCCACATCAACAGTTACGTATTAAACCTCGTATGTAAACTTATTTCTAACATTTCTCCAAATTTAAGATGAAAAGATGGTATCAATAAAACTTTTTGCATTGTCTAGTAGTAATTTGTACAGTCTATGTTCTTTTGCAATGATCACAATTAGAATTTTATACAAATTAAAAGTTTGTTAACGTTTGGTCAGTAATGTTTTTTTTTCTGCTACATTCCTAAATACTAAACGATTTGTCATACCTATGAACCAATAGTAATTAAAGAGTTCAAAGACTCTCACTTAATGTTTTTTCCTGAAATTTACAGTTTACGAACATTAATTAATAGAAATGCATATAGTCAAAATTCATCAAGTCTCGTTTAATTTAGTCAAATTGCATTGTAAAAATTACTGCTTTAATGAACGATGGGTTGTCTTTTCACATTCGTTACACACATAGCACACAACACGATTATAACTTATAATCGAACATACAAATCATAAACTCTCTCATACACCGCTTGTGCTTGTATCACCCATATTTTCGCTTGTAAAACGTCAAGCCCAACTGACAGAGCCCCAATACCACCCCTACACCGTTTGCAAAAAAGATGTACAATTGCTCAGAAACCCAAAGAAACCCCACATTGTCGCCGACAATGTGAGAAATAAGGTCGTATACATACCAGCATCCATAGAGGGGCAACATGGACCCCGACACCTGTGAATAAGGCTATGTAGCCTACGAACTTCTTCTACTATCTCCTTGTAAATAATACAATGACATAGAGGTCATAGACGAATAGCTAAGCACATCCAAGTACAGAACATACGTGATGGTTACAATATGTCAAGGGAAACATTCAACTTTAAAAAGAACGAAGTATGTGTAAGAATATAACATTAAAATATTATTAACCTTCTTGTTCCTAGACGCATATAATTATCCAAAATCTAAAAATATATATTAAAATAAAACGATCTTATATTAATGATATTATCTTTATTTCAGTCTAACAATAAATGTATTGATCCAACTATTACTTTTTGTAAGTAATTTTTTTATTGTTTATGTTTAAATAATATAGATGAGCAAAATATATGTAACAAAAAATATAAATAATGGAAAAGAAATGGAAAATATGAGTAAAATATAAGCAAAATAAATGTACAAAAAATGGTAACAAAATAACAAAAGTATAAGATTTCAAATTCAAAAGTATTTTTAATATATTAATATTTTCAAAAAGTTAATACAATAATAAATATATATATTTTAATAAAATATATAAACTAATAATACTCGTAAAAAAAATTTGCCTGCGAATACGAGCAACACACCTAGTAAGTCACACCATAACAAAGATTGTTATTTCACAGGTACATGCATACCCGTTCCTTCTATAAGGCCGGTAAAGCAGCTGCTTTAGGCCACCAATTAATGAAACAAAATTTAGGCTACGTGTCTAAAATATATATAGCTCAAGTGACTTGATTTTCTAGTTACTGATGTGTTCGAGTATCTTATATAATAAAGCAGACTTTTTTATCTCCATAGGGGAAAAAATGCCATGTGTCATCATCATTTAATTCTTTTTATAATGAGTCATTAAAATTATTTATATGCAAATTTATTTAATTAAGATGTTGAGACTCAATTCCAAAATTTTTGACAACCAAACCCAATATTTTGCATACTTCTTTTTTTACTGTTATCGTGTATTCATATCTATGTTCCACTTGCAAAACTTTTACTGAATTATAACATTTCCGTGTCACTGAAACATGCTCATTAAGTCTGGTCATTAACTCTTTCATTGAAGATATCTCTCATGACGTTGATTTTAAAAACTTTTTTCCTAATTTCATAGATGCTAATAAATAGGAATGCAAACAATCAAACTTTTCCTGCTTCACCAGATTCAACCTTCTGCTTCCTTACACACATATGCCGCCACAATGGTTTCATCCTACATCTTTCTTTCTAAGTTGAAGCTCGATTGTTGCTCTCAGATGGTGGTTAAACGTCTTTTCCGTCTCTGGAAAACACGCAATCTTAAGAAAGTAGAGGAGTTATGGGAGTTCACGAATGCCATCAAAAAATCTTATAACGAATGCCAATAAAAATCTTACAAAAATGCAATTCATATAAAATATTCAACAACAAATAAAATATTTATATTCAAATAAAAAATAAAATACAATTTATAACGTTAAACTGTTAATCTTAAAACAACAAATGCAAAATTATTGAAATTTAATATGTTTTACATCAGAGACTTTACTATTATATACAAAACATATTATTGAAAAACACAAAAACAAATATATTAACCTATAACCTATTACGATATAACATAATAAAAACATTAAATAATGTTCTTAACAAATAGAGATGACCACATAATTACATCATCCAAAAAAATTTACTCAACAACAATAAATATCAAAAGTTTTAAAAATTTAATACTGAGATTTAGGATTAAAAATACACTGTACCAACTTCGAATGTATCTTTACGATCAATATACATCTGATTGGTTAAATCGATATAGTCACGACTTCTTAATTTGACAAATCTAGAGCGAGAAGAAACTAGCGATTAATATAACACCTGTGATTATTTGAAATTTTCATCATAAGCACCGCTCACAAAATATAATTCATAGAAATCAACTTAGAAAAGTCCAAAGCATCAAACTATTATAACACCTCCCCATCATCCCAATATACAAAATTAGGTCTGGGCATAAATCTCAAACCCGAACCCGATCTGAAGTAAGAATATCAGTTCAGTTATGGATCTAGCCAAAAACAAAATCAATTTCATTTACTTTGGGTTATCGGTTTGGTTCCATTTTCGCCGATAACTGAAGAGTAACCCAAGTTGAACCGAACAAATACAAAGCTGATAGTATAAAACGTGACAAAAAAATCATCTTATTCCAAATGAGATGACGCAAAACAAAAGATAAATAAAAATGCAGTTTATATAACTAGCATAGATTTATCAATTTAAGTTTTTAGGCATCTTTACTACAATATCTAATTATTGATATATATATATATATAATGTGAAAAGTAATATTTTCACAACATAATATATATATATATATATATATATATATATATATATATATATATATATATATGTATATATACATATAAATATATATGTATAAACTCTAATTTAATATAACCATTGTAAGATGAAGTCCACATTTATAAATTTTCTAAATCATAATTTAAATTAATAAGTTTCAATTAAATAATAAACAATTCAGCTATTATACTTTCAAACTCTCATGCATATATTTAAACTTAAATTTCTTTCATGGTAACTTTGTAAAGACTACAATCAAATTAATAAATTCCATAAAATCATATACATATTTTGTTTTCTAAAATACTGTTGAGAAATGTTCTAAATAATAAAACTATAATCAAATTATAACAATATTAGCAAAACCGGCGCGTAGCGCCGGCAAACCCCTAGTATATTGTTAAAGAGATGGTTTCACACTTTTTGTTTTGGTTTATGTTTTTCTCAATTATACAATTGTTTCCTCAACTCTAAAGTTATTTAACCAAATAATTTTTTTTCTTTTCTTTTACTCCATTTTTTTGGTTTGTGTCTCATTATAGACATGGGTTTCAACTTATATGGAAATTTTTAGTTTTTGAAACCATCTTTTCCAATAAAAAATCCACCAATATATAACTAGATTATAATTAATACACCGTAAAACCAAGTAAAGTCAACATTTTCTTCTGAAAAAAGGTTCATGCTTGAAAAATTATAGAACCAAAATTTTAACTTACCCAAACTACCAATTTACAATATTAAGTAAAATCAGATTTTTAGTGATGATTTATATATATTTTATTTGTTTTTATTCAAAATTTTAATAAAATAAAATGAGAAAATATGTACCATTATAATTTTAAATAGGGCCACATATGAAAATATGCTTTAGGCCACTAAAATGTTAGGGACGGCACTGGGTACATGATTTGAGAGTCGCCGGAGCCGTCTAATAACATTAGTGCAAATGAAACGACAAAACATAATCCGAATGGCAAGAGCTGCTGCTAACAAGTTCACCAACTCTAGGTTTGAGATCAACGTCGATTAGTGCAAATGAAATAAAAAATACTTCAAATTAAAACATAGACTAGAAACGAAAGGCAAGAGCTGCAATTCTTAGTCACTTGGAATTGCAAACTTATGACGAAAGCAATTCTTCCGTCAGCTGATCAAGAGACTTTCATCTCATTGCTCAAAATTGATGCATGAAACTTTAGTCACTTGGAATGACTTCACTACCGGTTTGGTGAATTGCCAAATTGGCCGGAAAATGAATCTTCGAGATGAAGCTAACTGCAGTGAGCAAGTTGCAGAACAAAAATAGGTTCATCTTTGTTAGATAGCTTAGACAAAAATAGAAAAGAGACAATAGCTCACTGGAACGTTGTTTAGGTGCAAAAGAAAAGTAAAAGGAAACAGGTAAACTATAAAAAAATGGAATAATATTCTGTTGATACGATGAAGAAGAAAGGAGGGAACTTGTTTTCTGGCAACTCTCTAGATTATTATCTTCTCTTGTTAGTCATTACACATACGTATATATAAATATGTCTTCTTTGGAACCCTAATTATACGGTTAATAGATTATTTTTTAACAAAAAGTGGGCATACGTAGGGATTGGTACCTGAGTTTGAGGTTGATAGATTTTCCTATGACAGCAATGCTGTATTGCTGTAGGTCCGTGCTCGTGTTTCTCTGGATTGGATGTGTTCGGTGGGTCACTAGGAAGCTGTAGCCATCGTGCAATCAAGATTTGAGAGCACATTTCTCTCGGACTCGTGGCTTGGATTTTACGTGTGCTTCAACAGGGGTTACCTAAAAGTACCTCCGAGGTCGTCCGGGTGGTATAATCAAATGGAAGTTTATCAAAAACGATCATTTATCTGTTTAATATTGGTCCTCGATGAACACGCGAGTATACTAGCAGCTGTTCATATCCACTACTCTTTCGTCTTGGTTTATTCGCGGGCAAGCACAAAGGTACAAATACAAAACATTTCTAATCACTTGAGACTATTGATATTTTGATTGACCAGTTTATAAATAAGCCCAACAGATATGCATGTTAACAAAAACAAATCGTGTTACTTATTAGGTTGTACATTTGAGAGAGAAAACGTTGATGTTGATATTCCAATCCTAACAAAAACGTTACTATCGTGCCATTATCCACCCTAATAAGTCATCTCTGGTTACGGTAGATGCACGGGTTCACCAGTTGGTTCATTTTCAACTATTTTATTCTGCAATGGTTATAGACTTTATAGTGATGTCTCAAGGGGGAGAGTGAATAAAGGTGGAAAAGACAAGTGGATAAAGCAGAGACACCTGTGTGCAAATGTGTCACACATGAAGCCCAACTCCCTCCTCAAGCTCCATTTCCCCATAAAAAGACTTTGGTCCCCATTTTCTTCTCAATATTCCCTGTTATTTTTCCAAAAAGAATTGTACCTCAAATAAGAAATCTTAACATTTTATAGATGATTAAAGTTAATTGTCTTATACTCTGAAATATATGTAGTAATAACTTCAGGTTTATCAAATAAAAACACACTAGATCATGAACCGTTTTCAATTTAAATAATTTGTATCCAGTTGCTGGATAATCTTAGCCTAGATTGATAAGAACCGTTTTCAATGTGAAAACAACTAGTTTGCCACCCCGAAACAAAATCACATAAATCGTGAAGATAAAACCATATCAGATCAAATTATAAAACTCTAGTGTTTTGAAGTTACAAAAACTAGAGGAAAAAGGAAGAAGTCAAAGTAGCATCATGAGAAGTTGAGTCATTTTGTGACTTCATTGGTGATGCAATCAGTAGTAATACAAGGGCCCAAAATATAGAATCAACACAGTTGACCCAGTTAGCATCACCGCTTAGACGAGACTAATCAGTAATCAGTTAAACAAGAATAAGAATCGTATCTACTAAAATATAATAAAACATATTTCCAATATACGATTTCAGTAGATTATCATTGTTTCTTTTTAAATCATCTAATAGCTAATCATATAAGTACACTCTGTCTAGGATAATCAAGAGAATACAACTCCTTTGATTGCTTAAGCATTAGACATTAATATTTCGGATTTAAGTGGAAATAAAAATTCGATCATTGTATTGGTGGACTTACCTTTCTTTAATCGAATTAGTATTTTTATTAAATCAAACCGTCCATAAAGATAAATCCAACGAATCTATAAATACGGGCAAAATAAATAATAAACAAATAAAAGGAAAAAAGGGAGATTCGAAAAAGGAAGAGAAAGAAGCAGAACGGCGGTTTATTCGGACGTAAGCAGAGCACTAACTAAGAAGAGAGAAAGAAAGGCCTTTGTCTTCTTCCTTCCTCTTCCTAAACGCGTTTGTTTTACTTCTGCATCTCTTCTTCTTAACCATTCACACGCTCCTCTCTCTCTCTCCCTCTCTTTATCTCTCTAGAAGTTTAAAAGTCTTTTCCTTTTTTTAACGTTTCTTCTGGGTTTTGAATTTTCTACACACACCCACACGATTTTGGTCATTCCACAAGGAAAGTTGTTGAATTTTCTTTCTCTCCGTGTTCAAAGGGTTTCTTAACATTTTCTCGTAATTACTTAGTAGTTAGTACCATCGATCTGATTCTCACAATATTTTGTAAAGTTTCGAGCTTTAGAGACTCTGTTCTCCTCTCTGATCATCATCATCATCATCATCGTTTCTAGGGTTTCTATTTCCACGATTCTCAATGAGGAAGCCGAAGGTACCTTCTTCGAAACTGGACGCCTTCGTCTCTCTCACGAAGCAGAGATCGGTTCAGATACTGACGGCGGTTGCCTTTCTCTACATGCTCCTCATCACTTTCCAAATCCCTTTCGTCTTCAGAACCGGTTTCAGCACCTTGTCCCAGGACCCGTTAACCCGACCCGAGAAGCACAACAGCCAGCGCGAGCTGCAGGAGAGGCTACCCCCGAGCCGTCCTCGCAAGAGCTTGCTTTTCCAGGAATCCGAACCACCCGCGGCGATGATTCCGGGTTTAAGGAGGAGGAAAAGTCGGATCCTTTCCACCTTGAAGTTCGACCCGGAAACGTTTAACCCCTCCGTGGAGCTCCACAAATCCGCCAAGGTGGCTTGGGAAGTTGGTCGGAAGCTGTGGGAAGAGCTTGAGTCTGGGAAAACCTTAAAGTCCTTGAAGAAGAAGACTGAGGAGGAGAATGGGTCATGCCCTCTCTCGGTTTCCTTAACCGGGTCTGATCTTTCGAACCGTGGGGGTCTCATGGAGCTTCCCTGCGGGTTAACTCTCGGATCACACATCACAGTGGTTGGGAAGCCGAGAGCTGCTCACTCGGAGAAGGACCCGAAGATATCGTTGCTAAAGGAAGGAGAGGTTTCGCAGTTTAAGCTCGAGCTTCAGGGCTTGAAAGCGGTGGACGGGGAAGAGCCGCCTCGGATACTCCACTTGAACCCGAGGCTCAAGGGTGATTGGAGTGGTAGGCCTGTGATTGAGCAGAACACTTGTTATAGGATGCAGTGGGGGTCTGCACAAAGATGTGAAGGGTGGAGATCTAGAGACGATGAAGAAACTGGTTAGTAAAAGCATTTTTAACTTTAATTAAATCTTTATATAGTTACTAATTAGCGTGGATGGTTTTTTGTAGTTGATGGTCAGGTGAAGTGCGAGAAATGGGTTCGTGATGATAGTAGCATTGCATCTAAAGAAGAGACTAGTAGCAAGAAGGCGGATACATGGTGGCTTAGTAGATTAGTAGGACGGAGCAAGAGAGTAACCGTTGAATGGCCGTTTCCATTCACGGTTGATAAGCTTTTTGTGCTTACACTTAGTGCTGGATTAGAAGGTTTTCATGTTAGTGTCGATGGGAAGCACGTCTCTTCCTTCCCTTACCGAACTGTAAGTGGCTTTACTTGTGGTTTTTTGGATTAGTAAAATCCAAAACTGATGATGTTTTTGCTTATATATGGAAGGGATTTACGCTTGAGGATGCTACTGGGTTAACCATCAACGGGGACATAGATGTTCACTCGGTTTTCGCTGGCTCTCTCCCGACCTCGCACCCTAGTTTCTCTCCTCAGAGGTATCTCGAGCTCTCTAGCAATTGGCAAGCCCCGTCGCTTCCTGATGGCCGAGTCGATATGTTCATTGGCATCCTTTCCGCTGGTAACCATTTCGCTGAGAGGATGGCGGTGAGGAAGTCGTGGATGCAACATAAGCTAGTTAAATCTTCTAAAGTGGTGGCTCGCTTCTTTGTTGCGCTGGTGAGTTTTAACATCTGTGTCTTTATCTTTGTTTTAAGATTGTGAGAGCTAAAGAGTGTTTTTTTTTATTGGACAGCACTCGAGGAAGGAAGTGAATGTGGAGCTAAAGAAGGAAGCTGAGTTCTTTGGGGACATTGTTATAGTCCCTTACATGGATAGCTATGACCTTGTTGTCCTCAAAACCGTTGCTATCTGCGAGTATGGGGTGAGTGAGTGTTCTGTTTTTTTTTTAAAAAAAAACAATACTTGATTCAGTATCGGTAAAGAGTTTCTGTTTTTCTTTTGTAGGCTCATCAGCTTGCTGCAAAGTACATAATGAAGTGTGATGACGATACATTTGTACAAGTAGATGCGGTTCTTAATGAAGCTAAGAGAACATCTGCAGATAGGAGTCTATACATTGGCAACATCAATTATTATCACAAACCGCTCCGTCAGGGTAAATGGGCTGTTACATATGAGGTATGAAGCTATGATCTTTGGCTTAAAAGAGTCATTTATGAGTTCAGGTGTTCATGTTTTAACTATGTTCCTACAGGAATGGCCAGAGGAAGACTATCCACCTTATGCTAATGGACCGGGATACATCTTGTCAAACGATATCTCTCGCTTCATTGTAAAAGAGTTTGAGAAACATAAACTAAGGGTACGTCGCACCTAATCATTTCGAGACAGAGGATTTGTATATTAATATAACTGTTTTTTTTTTGATACTGCAGATGTTCAAAATGGAAGATGTGAGTGTGGGAATGTGGGTAGAACAATTCAACAACGGGACCAAACCGGTGGACTACATTCACAGCCTCAAGTTTTGTCAGTTTGGTTGCATAGAGAATCACTTGACGGCACATTACCAGTCGCCGAGACAGATGATTTGTTTGTGGGATAAGTTGGTTTTGACAGGAAAACCTCAGTGCTGCAACATGAGATGACCCCACAATCCATATCACATCTCTTTGGTTTGTAAAGAGGAGGAGATTAGAAATGCGAATAGCTTCTTTTTTTTTCTTTTTGAGTAGCACTTCATATCATAACATATAACTTTCGTTGTAGTATATCTTCTTGATCTTGGAAAATGAAATCTAAAAATACATGTTAAATCTTCTTTTTTTTTTCTGTAGAATCCTTCGGTTAATATTTATTCATTTCTTTCTTATTATGGTTAAGACATTCGTATTGTTCTGGAGTTCTATATTATAAATGTCCAACGTCTGTGATCATGGTGACTGGTGAGAGGACTAGTAGAAAGATATGTATTGAATTTGATCAATGGTTAAGGTCTAAATGCTTTTACATCCAGGTCTGGGGTTCGACTCTAAAACTATGCAATTTATTGCAGATTTTCTCAAATTCAGATTTCAAATCCCGGAGAGAGCGATTTATTAGGCAACTGTGGAAGGAAAGATTACAAGAGATCTTCAATATGGTGCAAGTAAATCTGGTTAGGCTTGGATTTTCATAGGATGGCTCATATGATGCAGTTAGGCGTAGATCTTCATAAGACAGACAGTATTGTCGGTTGTCGAATCGTCTACGTAATGTTCATAATAATTGTAATATCATAATAAATCAGCGTTCAAAAAAAAATGTAACTACATAAATAAAAGACAATCATAGGGATTCTGATCGAGAGTAAGAATTAATCGACATGACACTGGAGATAATCTTCCTTCTAACACACGCTTTAAATAGATCTTGAACAACGCTCACAAGTGCTGTAACAAAACAGTTTGAAACAATAACAAATCACCATTGTAAGACAGTTAAACACACAGACAACATCAACAACGACAACGACATAAATACAGAGAAACAGTGATTTCTTGCAGAAGAAGGTAGAGACTGAGGAGGCCCAGCACCGCTAGGGCTCTGTTTTCCACTAGAGGCAGTAGTATTTTCCTTGGAGCAAGCAAAGTTACAACGGCTAGGACGAACAACTCTGTACACACCCGAGCTTGTGAGCAAGTGTATGTCCTTGTTATTGTCTTGTCCAAAAGAGTAGATGTAACCAAGTGCAGGTCCTGAGTCAGCTCCTCCTGGTGCCGCCGTGCACTTCACCGGTGAATCTTGGCTGCATTTAATCGGTATTTGAGAGTCAGTGAAGTTACCGCTACCTTCTGGTGACTCTATCGCTGCCCACATCGCGTTTGCGTAAAGATCTGCATACAAGTACCTGAAACAAAATGGTTGATGATTTAGGGTTAGGGTTTATGAATGTATTTATAGTTTACCGTTTAGTGTTTTTGACTTACGTGCCATAAGAGCAAGGATCAGTGTTGGAACGATAGAAGTAACCTCCAATGATGGAAGCAGATCCTTCATGTTTGTTAACTTCAGAGTGGTTGTAACCAAGAATAGGGAAAGTTAGGTTAGAGACCTCAGAAACATTCTCTCCGAAAGGCGACAAAGGAGAGAAAACGTAAGGTCCTTCGTAGATTCTCCAGCCATAGTTTCCACCCATTGTTATGATATCAACTTCTTCATATGTATCCTGTTACATACTTTAACTCAACAACCATATCTTAAGATCATGATGCTTAAAAATTTAATAAGAAACAAACCTTTCCGACATCAGCACACAAGAAGTACTCTGGTCTCTCAGAATCAAAGCTGCAACGCCACGGGTTTCGAAGCCCTAAAGCATAAATCTCACCTTGTTCATCTGCATTGCCTTGGAAAGGGTTGCTCTTTGGGATAGAGTAGTTTCCCCATAAACCAAGCTGAGAGATTTCAGACACGCCTGCAGAGTTTTTTTTTACAGTAGAAAGTAAGTAAAAAGACACCAAACACAAACTCTCTAATACCAAACTGTTTTCGTCACTTAACTTGGCATAACATCAACATCAAGCCTCAAGATTTTGCCAAGCAAAGACTTCTTGTTCTGTGCAAAGTTGTGAGTATCTGAAACTCCTCCACCATCACCAGTCATTAGATACAAATACCCATCAGGTCCAAAGAGAATCTGACCACCGTGAGACGACGAATAAGGAAGTCCCATAGTGAAAATCCTCCTCACTTCAGACGCCTTACCAGTCTTTGCCTACACAACAAGCAATCTTTGTTAGTTTCTTGATCTCCAAGAAACTCGTATTTTGATTGAGAAAACACACACAAAATCTTGGATTCTTTACCGTTGAAGGGCTTGAAGAAGTACCGTTCGCTGTATACTCAGCCACAACGGTCTGATAACGGCAAGGCTGGTCACCATCGTCTTTAGGAAGCTTAGAAGCATCACAGTTTACATCAGAGTTACAAGCACAGCGACCAGTGCATCCAGGAGACTTGACTTTATCACAGTTGAAAGACGCGAAGAACCTCCCGTTCTCTGCGAACTTAGGATGAAACGCCATCCCCATCATACCAAACTGTGTATCGAAACTGACTTGATCGGTTATGTCAACGAAAGGAGTTGACTCGTCGAGTTCCATTGCTTCGCCTGAGTCTTGATCCGGTATTGTACCTAACCAGATCTTACCAGGTTGGTTAGAGAAGAAGGCTCGGTTTGAACCATCAGGATGAGCTACCATGTTGAGGTAAGACCCGGTTCCTATCTTCTCAACACATATCCCTTGAGGTGGCTTTACATCAGGGCCTTGGTTAACCGGTTCACCGTTGAAGCATTTGGTTGTATTGTTGTTGTTGGTTTTTTCTGGTCCACCAAAGGCGGTACAGAACTCGGTTTGGGATTTCCAAAGATCGGTTAAGGTTGAAGAGGTTGAAGGGGAAGTAGCACCTCCTAGTAGAGTGGGACTAAAGGGAGAAGAGGCGATGGAGATGTTCTGACATGTGTCCCATAGCTTTGAGCATAAGTCTTGAGGAGTTGAGTTGCATAGAATTGGAATTGGAGAAGTTTCATTACCAAACAGTTGTCCAGAGAATTGGTCACATTTCTGGTGAATATACTCATAAGATTCAGAATCAAATTGAAAGATTTGAAACAGAGATGTCTGAGAATCTTGAATTCAAGAAAAATGGGTAAGTGAAAAGATCTATACTTACAGAACAGAGAATGGATTTGAGAAGGGAAGAACAGTTTGAGTCAGAAATGTTCATGGAGTTGAAGCGAGTCTGCAATTCAAGATCATCTTTGGAGTTGCAGCAAGTTCTACCTGAGTAGGAACCGCAGAACTGAAGCGTCTCGTTGGTGTTGACTTGAGTCTCTGACCAAAACAAGAAAAGACAAAAACTCAAAAACGACATGAACACAACAACACTTGAACTCAAAACGACATGAGACTTACTTGAATTTGAGCAGAGAGGATGAGAAGTTGCTGCAGAGAGTAGAAGCAGATGAAGGAAACAGATAGTGGTGGCTTGATTTGCTTTTGCCATCATTGAGCTATAATGCAATAACACAAACTTCTCTTTCTTTCTCTACCAGGAGATTCAAGGCTTTATATACATACATGTGTCATGTGTGTCTGTGTATATTTGGTTGAGGAGGTAGGAACGTAGTGGTAGTCTAAATACGAAATAGACGTTGAATATTTTGTTACAAAATAATAAAGAAATCTAAAAGAGAGAAATCAAAATTAAATTCTTGGATAGGATCGAGACGGTTACGCTAATTTGTCTATCTCAAATATTATAGTATAGTTCTTTAATCTTTATATCAATTTGTCAACTCTGTTCTCGAAGTTTGATTTGCCAAAAAGTGTACAGTTTTTATTTTCTAAGTAAAAGAAATGTGATCTATAAATAAAAATAAATAAATGTGATGTATGAGTATGATGTTGAATTAGAGAAAACAGCTTCAAAAATCGTGAGTAGTATTATTTTCTCAATAGGTATTAGTGGACAATGCGATGATATAGTTTCTGACAAATCGTTGATTAACTAATCATTTATAATGTTTTAATTATGCTATTTACATGCACCGATCACATGGGAAAGCAAAGCTATATGATTATATGAGTCGTGACTCATATGACACGATCTAACATACAGCAAAAGTAAAATTCTATTTACTAAAAGTTAAATAAGAATTGATTACCAAAAAAAGTTAAACAAGAATCGATTACAATCTAATCTATGCACGACCAGAAAATAAAACCAAGCAACAAGCCTTATTTGACGATAAAGAACGAACATTTTGGCACAACCCTGCAAAAGAAATTAGGTAGTAATTTCATATAAACCATATAAAGAGTTTAGTGGAATTAAATGAAATTGCCTAACGTGAACATTGGGTCAATTTACTCGTCCATGTGATGTGGACATTTTACATATTTACTTTTAATTATTTTCTTTCGTTTTTCATGTTTCTCTTATCTCACCCGCTTTATAAAGTTTATTTTTTTTTTAAATGTTATAAAAGAAACAAAAAGTATTACTTTATGTGTCCTAAGTCTCTATGAGATTAATTAGTCTTAGTCTTAGTCTTAAGACGTTCATCGATACACTGACGCAGTAGTTATGATAACGCAATGTAACTTACTCGACTAAACGCTGATCACGATTCACGAATCATCTCGACCCAAGTTATACGTATAGAAAATTTGTAAGTTAATCCTTGTCAAACAAGAACAAAAAAACTCGAACAAAAAAAACTCAATTTCTTCTTTAAATAATCTATAAACTCTTATTGATAACTTATTCACATTTACAAAAAGTTAGTCATTTTAATATATGATCAAATAAGAAAGACAACCGAATAATTTGAACAACCCACTACGACCATTATACTATAGACTCCGTCGTTATTACTAGGGCTGGGCATTTTATCCGTTAAATTTGATTCGATTTGCTATCCGTTGTTATTCGATCCGAAAATTCCGAATATCCGTAAGCTTTTGAAGCAAAGCAAATATTAAAACTCAATATCCGTTAAAATCGAAGCAAATCACAAATACTAAAATTTTGGGAAGCGAATATCCGATCCGATCCGTCAATATATAAATACATGTATATTTTGATTATATTTAAAGTTTTAGATATATAAAATTATATAATTATTATTCTTAACATATGATTTGACAGATTCTATTCACATTATTACTTATATAAAAGTATTATATAAAATAAGAGAAAACATTTATGACAATTATAATATTTTTCTTAAGTTTTGTATTATTATAATTGTTAACTAAGTTTAAAAATTTACAAAATATGTAGATTCACTATATTTTTTAAGCAAAAAATAATTTTACAAAACAAATTTGTATTAAATTTTTAATATTATTTGTATTAATCAAAACAAATGAGATATCCGTAAGTATCCGCAAATATCTATTTATTTTCCGGATATCCGTTTTTCCGAATATCCGTATTTTTCCGAAGCAAAGCAAATCGGAAAATTAGATATCCGTAACATTCGAAGCAAATCACAAATACCTTCAAAAACCCGGATATCCGATCCGCGCCCAGACCTAGTTATTACAAGGCCAACTATAAAAGCTATAGCCTACATATCAAAGCAGGGCACGTCGGAGCAAAAGGAACCATATGGTCCACAAACTTTTCAACCTAATTAATACATATAAGCAAATTGATGCCAACTTGGATCTCCTTAGCTACATTTTCTCTTAATTGCTTTTCCAGTTTTCTCACTCACTTTTAAGAAAATTTAGTTCATTCAACGGCGTGGACTTTTTCTCATTAATGAAGGCATTGGACTTTTGAAATACTAGTCTAATTAATCTTATAACCTTTTAGAGTTTTAGGGTTATAAATACATTCTAGAAGGCAAGAGAGTGGTGGTTTAAACATTTTGAAACAACTACTCATGAAACCCTGCTTTGAATTTGAGCTGTCATGTAAATTTACTTATAATATACATTTGCAAACAACTAATCAGTAAGACTTTTCCAAGAAAAGAAAAAAAAACAGCTAAATTTACCCTGATCTATGTAGGAGTATAGCCGTATATGTGATACGAGATATAACGAGAGAAATATAATTTGTCCATGAAGATAATGAAACAAATTGTTTTTTAAAAAAAAGAAGATAATGAAACAAATTGAATCTGCTGATAAACAAGATAAAGTTTCTATTAAAGAAATATTTTTATGGTTGACTCTACATAAACACTTGCAAGGTTTTCAAACTCATTTGTTAGTTTGTTGAGAAAGAATCGTCACTGCATGAATCATTAGATATTGTTAGTTGTATCCATGTGGGTTTTGCACATAGTGATTTACTCATTACTCTCGTACGTCGGCCAACGTAAACAAGTCTTATATAGAGTATACTCCATATTCTTAGTATTATATATAAAGTGTAATGGGTTCCGAGTGCAAAGACGTATGAATAAGGAAAATAATGCAAAATGAAAGCACGCGAAGCTATATTTCTGTGATGGTAGGTGTCGAGATATTCGATGTTATATTTTACTAATCTAAAGATCTTATGGTTTGTATTCGCACACTGTTGTATCACCATCGAACGCAGATAAGATTGCTTTTTCCTTTTTGACTAAGGGATACAAAACTTTAACTTAATTTAATGAATACAGGAAACTGGACCATTTCCGTATTACCCACTTCCAAATTCTTGTCGCTCAGCTGAAGTCTTCGTTGACCTATAAAATTACATCACTTTTCAAAAAAAAAAAATTTACTTCCATCATCATGCCATCATCCTATTGATACATCCATCAGTACGTGTTTCAAATACAAAGCTATGGTATTTTAAGAAAAAAATTCACTTAAAAACAACCAAAAGGAAACAGAAAATCTATGACAACAATAGCAAAGGATCTAGTTTTTCTTTGCCGCAGTAACAAGTAGGTAATACTAATTTAAAGAGACAGAAGAACAAGAATCTGTTCATACACATGGCATTAACTTCCAAGAGTACCGTCCAAAAGGGGTAATTTGAAATCGATTATTGACATTATTTCTTACCCAATTTGGTGAGATTTTGTCAACCACATGTTCTCTTGAATGCTACAGCATTTCTACTTTAGAAAATGTTTTCAAACAATGTATTGCTCCAAACTGAAAAAGATGAGTTAGTTTTCGAGACAGAAGTGTCAGCATGTTTATTATGTTCAAAGAACAACAACAACGTTTTTGAAAGGCCATAAATCCCAAAGCCTATCCATCAAGTGCTCCAAGAGCTTTCATGTCTTCTAAGAAAGCAGAGTAAGAATCGTCAATGCTCTGTGGCTTTGACGTTGCAGCTGTCTTGGTTGGCTCTACCTTCACCGGTGCAGCAGAAGTCACCATAGCTCTTGGTTTAAAACTTAAGCTCGTGGCTACCGAAGTCTTTGGCTTTGGTTTGGTTACAGCTGCGGTTTCTCTCCTGACTCGAACCGAGGCAGGTACCTGCAGATCAAAAACAAATGAACCAGTTGAATGGAATCACATGAGATAAAACCAAAAAAGAGAATTCATGTGTTTAACTCACCATGGATGTAAGCGCAGGTGTGTGTTGAGCTAGTGGTCTCCTGACAACAGTAGGAGCAGCGGATTTTACATAAGATGGTTTGCTTGGTACATATGGCCTCATCATTGCTTGACTATCTTCAAAACTAGACGGTGGTGGTCCCGGGGGAAGTGGCGGTCTCATCATAGGTGGTGGTCCAGGTGGTGGGCCATAAGGTGGCCTCGGGATTAGATGACCACCGTACATTCCAGGATGGGGAGGATGCATATCGTGTGGAGGTGGTGGAGGCGGAAAACGCATCATTCCTGGAGGCATAAGACCATCATGTTGAAAATTACTCATTGAAGCCGCAGGTCCTGGAAATGTTGATTGATGTTGCTGATGTAGAGGTGGTGGTGGTGGTGGTGCAACCATCTGAGATAGGCTAGAATTTGGAAAACTACTGGAGTTAGGTTCTGGGGGACCAGTCTCAGATTCGTTGCTTGGAGGCATGGAGGGAAGGGCAGGTGGTGGAGGTGGAGGGATGGAAATTATATTAGCATTCTGCACAGTAGACAAAAAAAATGTAATCAAGTTCCAGCCTGCTTCACAAAATCATGTCAAACCACACCAATTTAAGACAGCTATTGATAAAAGAGTGAAGTTTTACCTTGCCCTCGTCGAAGGTTTGAACTGATGATTCAGGGAACCTACCATCGCCTTCACTTCCACTTAGACCAGGAGGAGGGAGTTGGGAAGATTGAGGGAGTGGGGGAAGAGGAGGACGAACAAGAGCCATATCATGCTCTTTTGGTGGGGGACCCGGGGGAGGTGGTGGAAATTGTGGATGGGGTAAAGCAAGGCCTGTAGTTGGTGGCAAAGGAGGTGGAGGGGGAAGCGGCAAAGAAGTAGTTAAGGCATTAGTCCCATCCGGTAGAGGAGGCAGTGGAGGAGGTGGAGGAGGAGCAACCAATGCGGAGTCTTCTGACTCGGTAATAGAAGACAATGCAGCACTGCTAGATGAAGCACCATCTGAGGAGATTCTAGTTCCTGAAATGCGTTAAAACAAATCTTTTTACTATAGGAATAAAAAGGATGTAAGAAAAAAATAAAAGGACTGTTTCGATTTTGAAGGAAGTAGCAGTAACAAAAGAGATGTACCTATGGATGAATGATACATCGGTGGCTTTCCAGGCGGTGGTGCACCAGTGGGGTTCAAAGTAGGGTGATAATAAACAGAGTCCTGTCATGATATGCAGAAAAAGTGAGAAAAGTTTATTTAGAAATCAAGCAGGGACCGAAAAGAAGACAAAATACGTACCTCTGGCTTTAATTCCTCTTCACCAGCTATTCTTCGTTGAGGAGGCAGATGACTGCATATAACATTTAGGAAAAAAAAACAGGTTATAAAGCTGATGATGACAACTTACACGATCAATCCTTCAGAGAGGTATAAAGAGAAACAGAATAGAAAGATTTTTTCACCTGAACATAACAGAGGTTGTGGCCTCTCCTTGCTCCTTCCTTTTCTCCTCATATTCCTATTAAAAAAAAAGAGATGCCAAAATCATAAGCTCGGAGTAGTGTGTGAGGCAAAGGAATAAGACCTGACTCAAACCAGAGAATTACCTTTCTCTTCTTCTCAACCATTTTGAGAGTATCTTCAAGCTGTCTCTTCTTATGTTTCCTGGCTTTGTCCAGCGCACCTTCAGCCTCTACACCAAATCAACCTTTGTATTAATTTTCATAAGCATTTGAACAATTGTTTTTCATAAACATTTGAACTATTGAACATGTACACAAACATGCTTCTGGTTTTAGAGATAGAGAAGAAACTTGTAAGCCAAAAATAACTGCCAATAACCGGGAGAAGACAACTTTGATATATGATGGGATTAAGTCGAATTTGCAATGATTTAACACCTCGAGAGTTACCACAGAGCTGTGAAATGTTAAGGGAGTAGAGAATGACTTACTAGACATATCAAGCTTCCTGATCTGTTCCTTGATTTGTTCAGGATCCTTCTTCAAAATCCCCACCTCTCTAACCTTCTGCCTCTCCTTCTTGTTCTGTTTAAACAATCAAAACAAATCTAAAAGTTCAATAAGTATAATCAATATTGCTCGAGAGAGACAATGAGACGAGCCTTTTCGAATCAAACAACAAAACGAACTTCACCAAATTCAGCAAAAGAGATATATAATTTAGGATAAAGGCAACCTTTTTTTATATGCAGATTTATCCACCTGAGCACTAATGTTAAATCCTCCATTAACATACTATGAACAAACAAAGATATGAATCCAATCGAAATCATATAGCCGCCACAAAAGGACAATATCATCCTCTAATTCGAAAATAAAAAAATTTGAATCCGATAAACTTACACGTTTAATCTCCCTCTTGCGGATCTGCTTGCGGTAAGCATCAGTAGGATTCATCACTTTCCCTCCTTTCGTCGTCTTCATCTTTCCGATTTAGGGGGTTTTGGTTCACAATACAGGACCAATAGTTAGGGTTCTTATCTTTCTCCCCCAAAAACACTAATTTTCGATTTCTCAGCTTTGCTCGATCTAATATCTATGGAGATACGCGAGGTAGTTCATAACATTTAAACGGGCCATTAGTGAACTATTTGTTAGAAGGCCCATTAGTGGGCTACTGATAGAAAGGCCCACTCTTAAATTTTAGTTTTCTACTTTATCAGAGAGTACATGGAATCTTCAACTTATACTTAGCCAGTCTTCTTAGAGCATTGGAGTAATACTTTTTTTTGTTTGTTTATGACTGCATTCTCTACTCCATTTTGCAGTAAATTCAACTTATACATTAGCCACAATCTTCTTAACCGTCAATACTTCTTTTTTCCATTATTGCATGCAATGCAAATTCAAAATTGTTTATAACAACTACTACTAAAGAATCACTTTTCATGAAACATTTTTTTAAATAATGTGAATACATGTCCCCCTATCATATAACAAGTAACAACAACAAAGGTAGGCGGCTACTACGATGATGAACTAGGAGGTGTTTCGGTACGGTCATCACCTCGACGTGACCAACGAGCAGAACCAGCTCTAGCCAAACCTGAATAGTAATCTCCAACGTTTGCAACAAACAACGGATCTCTCTCTTCGATCTTAAGAGGGTCGTAACGATTAGAACCATGATCATCACTCCCTTCATCAGACTGCTCCAAGTCTTGTGTTAAATCTTCCATTGTTTTCTTCAGGTTAGCCTTACTCATCTGTGCAGCTTCTCCTGTTGATATCCCCACCATTGTTATCTTCGGTAAGAAAGGACTCCTCTCCATTTCTCTCTCTCTACTTTCCATATCCCTGAATTAAAAACAACTTATGTTTCTGAACCATTTGTATACACTCTTTAAGCGTTTGAGAACAATGGTTACCTTTGACCTACTGATGAATCCTTTTGATTAAGCCAATCTCCAAAAGGAAACCAGAGATGTTGCTGCCTTTTTTCGTCCTCGCTTGGGCCATCGTCTTCTACTTTAAGCAGTGATGCAGAAGAGGTATCTGAATCACCTAGACATCTAGCTGTTGACCCTGACGCTCGTTGGATGGATAACGCACTCCTATCAGCAATGAGCAAGAAAAAAAAGTAAAAACCAGTTAATGACAGAGACGACGAGGCATTTAATGAGTCTTTACGTGTTGGTGGTGTATGTGCATCAAAATTAGACTTGTTTAACAAAAGGAAAATCTTAATCAATATCTTTCTATGACATCATGCAGCAAAAGACAGCAGATGCATCTCTATGCATATACCTTCTTTCAAAAGAATCGACGAGATAAGGTAACTTTGGCTGGATGCCTGTGGCTTTCCGGAACCATCGACTACCTAGAAGTACTCTGTCTACGGCGTATTGAAGCTGAATCTCTGCTGCCTTTGCCACAACACTCAAAGGAATTCCAGAAGTGCCGATCTCTTCCATGGCTTCTTGAACCTGCAGTTTGGTTAACATAAGAGAACAAAGATAACAAGGTCAACACCAACTTCAAAGAAACGACTCAACAATAGTCATTATCGATCTTTTCCCCTGCTAAAAGTAATGAGCTATCCACAGGTATTAAACAACAGATACGAGTAGCAACTAAACAGATCTATCCTGGCCACTCAATGCTGCTGATTATCACAATGACACGGCCATTGACATCTTAACTTTTATCATAAAAACGAATCGATATGTGTACCTCAGGCGGTTCTAGCATGCTGTCTCCCATCTCTTCCATAATCTCTGAAGTCAAGCTGTCATCAACAACATCTCGTCTTCGTTGCACGTGCCGGGTTTGGATTAAAGTATGGAAGTGTTGATCCACTGACTCTTCAAGAATGTTATCTAGTACCGCTTTATCAAAGAAATATGGGGTATACCTGGTAAAAGGTAGATAAATTTAGGTACTAATATCAATACCAGTTATTTTTTTTTTTACTATTGATAAATGCTGAAGGAAATTTTTTTTTGCACAACTGTCAAATTAAGCAGCAGCAGCCAAGTTCGCATGATAATTTTAAAGCTAAGCCTTTTGAATCGAGGAGCCATCAACCAAAAAGCTGAAGATTTACTCTCCAATAACCGGTATTTTCTTTTTCTTTTTCTTTTAAAGCTTAAGATTAACATAGTTTTTGCATCAGTAAAGCTCACCACTTAATCCCATCCGAAGTTGCAACAGCAATGTCCAAGTTTTGAGCACCGAAAACAGGAACCCCATCCACCTTTTGCTTTTTCCCATTTGACTTGAGAAGTTTGTTGGCAGCCTTCACCTGCAATATCAGAAATCATCTAAGCGAAGTAGGAACACGGCAATGAAAAGGGACAGAGGAATGCATGTCACACTAACGCATCTCCTACCTGTCTCTCATTTGGAACAAACTGAAATAAGTGAGGCTTCTCCTGAGAAAAATGAAAGAAAAAAAATCAGTGTCTCACTATCACCTACGTTCAGAGTATAATATATTAGAAGCAACAGACAAATGCCAATGGAGGCCTACCTTGAAATGCTCATACGCCAAATCGAGTCGACAAGCTCCAACCACTCCGCTTGGAATATTTAGTTTTTTAACATATGAAACTGAGAAAACACACATACCACGTCAGGGCAAAATCCAGACCGGAAAACATTGCTTAATCATGCAGACAGTAAAAACATGGTTTGCCTTATGACATATAAGAGACAATGAAGGGAAATGGTCTAAGATGCCTTTTCAAAATTCCACTTCCATTCATTACAAATCATATGAGTCCAATTCCAAACAGTTTTTCTAAAGAAAATATTCACTAAAAAAGCTTACAAAGGGAACAGTGAGTGCACCTGCATCACCTAGATCCATGAAAAACCGGAACACGGGGCCATTCCTCTCGCTCTTAGTGATAGTTGAAAACATCTTTTTTAGCCACTCTGGTGTTCTGCACATCAGTAAAGAAAACATCAAACAAGCATGAGGACACAAAAGGCACATATGTTTCTCCCCTCCCGTCCAAATCACAGCCTGACTTTCTCTACAGATGACTTCCACAAAATGTATGTAATTATCATTATGCGTAAACCACCTCACACACTTGTTCAAATCCAATATAAACAGTAGAAAAAGTTTCAAGAACTGTAAAAGCCATCTAAGAAACCTAAAAAAAATTGAACCTTTACATGGACCCTGACCCGAATTATCCCAAAGCTAAGTTGCAGCTCGAGTGAGAAACAAAGTCAATAAAGAGTAAATAATGACCTCTTGGAGATGAAAGGGATATCGAAGTGAGTAGAAACCGCCATCAGACCAGTCCCGGTAAGGTCACACATACTGAACACCTGACCCACGAAAGCGGGCCCACCGCGTTTCCCATCTGAGCTGAGAGACGATATCCTCACCGTCGAATTGATCCCGGAAGACGACGTGGACGCGGACGAGGCGTTCTTGACCGTCGACTCGAGCGGAGAGACGTCGTCAGAGACCGAGGAGAATCTAAGCGGGAGGCATACGCGAGACGGCGTCGTTTTCGGAGGGAATAGAGGAATGATGGACGATATGGAGGTTGCGGCGCTGTGGAGGATCTCCGCGGCGGCGTTGTGGAGGGGATGAGTCTTATCCGGCGAATCCATGTTCTGCTGATTGTTCGGACACACTCGCTGTCTTCTTGTTGTTGTGCGCAAAACAAATTCGATTAGTTTTTTTGTCGTTAAAGGGCCGAAGCTATTGCATATGTGGTTCGAAACTCTAAGCCCATTACAAATTAAACCCAATATGTAACAAACTAACCAAAAACAGAGAAAAAAAAAATTGACTCATGTAAATTGTTTTGTACTAGAGTTCCCAATTGATGCAAAGCGCATGCTAGGATGGAATGTGATGTCCATTACTGCATTGGTTAGCTATAAACGAAGAACTTGGATTCCTTCCTTGTGATTGCAACTTGCAAGTTTCACATCATAATATCATATGTGCTCTTCATAAGTCAGGCTATTATCTTTGTGACCCGATTACGTAGTGTCTCTTATGTGGAACGTTCTGGCATGTGGCTTTTGATAGTCTTTAATCTTATCCTCTCGGAATTGGCTAGTATAGTACTCACTATATGTGGTCAGCACCAAAGTCGAGAGTTATAAACAATTGGCTCCGTTTTCTTGACCATTTTCTTCCAAACAGGTGGCTACTCTAATTGTAGTCTATGTGAATTGGAGCTTTGCTCTGACCAAAGAGATCGGGTGGGCATGGGCCCGGGTCATTTGGCTCTACAATATTGTATTCTACATTTCTTTTCATATCGATTTTTACAAGTATTTTCCTAACTAGTGTTTTTTTGTTCTGTTGTATGAATGACATAAATAGAAACATGATCCTCCAAATGCAATACGACTTTTTATTTGGCAATACATTTGATTTTATAATCTGTCTTTTCTCCACGACGATAGAACTAAAGAGATGTGATCATAACATAGTAACCAGTAAAAATCCCAAAAATAAATAGCCAGAACAAGTATATGACTTCTGCATTTCTTTATGGCTTACTACATGCAAGTCCAAGAGTGTAAGAGGACTGAAGCTGACCAAAAACTATGCCTTATAACTTCCAGAAGATGAGAAACTGCATGTTCATCAGACATTGTTCTTTTCTTGTTGTTTGATGGCATCTCCATTGGTTTCACAAGTTGTCACCTCATCATCACTTCCTTTATACCTATACCATCTTGAAATGACCAAGAAATAAGCAAAATTAACCGCCAAGATTCCAGCGATCATGAAATAGAAGTAATCCAATCTTCCTTTGTTCAAATCCTCAGCTAACCAATTACCACCAGCCGAGTTCTGCGTCGTCCGGTGAACCGTCGCAATCAAGAAGCTACCGAGGTAACTCGAAACTCCTCCTCCCACATAAAAGATCGAACCGGCGAAGCTCCTCATGTTCTCAGGGAACTGCTTGTAGTAAAACTCCATCTGTCCAATAGCTCCAAACGCCTCGGCTATACCCGCAAGGGCGAGTTGTGGGATCAGCCACATAGCTGACATCGAAGAGATTTCTCCCTTCCGTGGAGCCATACCGAGTGTTGGTTTAGTCAGCGCCAACGTTCTCCTCCGTTCCTCGACGAAACCGGAGACTATCAAGCTAACAAAGGCGAAGAAAATACCAGTTCCAATCCTTTGCAAGAGCGTTATCCCCGTGTCTATACCGGTTATTCTTCTTAAGGTAGGCACGAGGACACGGTCGTAGAATATGATGAAAACCGTCATTCCTGTCATCAAGAAGACGACGTAGGTGGCTGCCGGGATCACGAATCCTCTGGAGCCTAAGCGACGGTCGCTCTGAAGGGCTTGGAAGACGGGATAGGTCATCTGTTGCGTGATGGTTAAGTAATAGATGGATGCGGCAAACCATATAGGAAGCACTCTCACGATGCACTTTACTTCTTCAACTTGTTGCATTGTACAAAGCTTCCACGGATCCGCAGGCTTTCCATCAGCTTCCAACTTGTCTTCGGGAGCCAAGATCGCCGCCTTATCAAGAAACCTGCCAAATCAGGAAACTTTCTCAAGTAACCATAAAAAAACAAAAGTGGAAAGATTTTAAAGATAAGACTAGTTCTTGGTATGTCTGTTACCTAAACTGGTCGGTGTATTTGAGCTTGGAGTTTGCGTATTTTGGTGGGTAGTAGTTGTAAAGGTTAAGCCAAGGCTGTTTCGTTGGCTTTAACCCACGTTTCTTGATTGCAACCGCTATAACTTGAGCTATACTGGCTAATGGACTACCTGAGGCTTTGATCTTTACGTACAACTTATCTCCAGCAAAGAAAATCACGCAGGCCAAGAACATGAGAACGACCGGGATGGTTAGACCGATGGTCCAACTTACATTAGACTGGATATAGACGATTAGTGTCAGCGACAAGATCTGCGCGAACGTGAAGGTGAAGAAGTACCAGTTGAAGAAACTGTCGATCCCTCTTTTCCCTGACTCGCTCTTGGGGTTAAACTGATCAGCTCCGAAAGCTAGATTACACGGTCTAATCCCACCTGCTCCAACTACAAGAAACCCGAGACCCAGCAGTAGAAACGCTATCTGGCCACCGCTAGGCCCGACACATGAGAGAGCTGTTCCGCATGGAGTTGGATGTAGTTGTGGCACTGCAGCTGTCAATAGTATCACAAGTGATCCCTACAAAACAAAAAACATTTAGTCAGATTTTTAGGGTTGTTGTTAAACTAAGAACGCTTGGGGAGCAAGAAAGGTTGCAAAGGAATATATGATCATTACAAGAAAACAGGCGATGACAGCGACGGTTAGAGTCTTGTATCGACCGAAGTAAGTGTCGCAGAGGAAAGCAGCGAGGAAGGTTCCGAAGTTGATTGTGCCACTGAATGCATTGATGATTGTTGCAGCTGTGATACTCTTCATGTTGAAGACAGCGGTTAAATAAACCAAAAGGTTTGATAGTGTTCCAATGATCCCAAGCTTCTCGAATGTCTCGTTTCCTGATAATACCAACAAACAAAACCAAGATGATCATAAGACTTTGATCTCTCATATGGCTCAAGCTTTGCATAAATCAAATAGTTGGATTCTTGATCAGTTATTTTCTGAAACCTTCTCAAATTCAAGATCTCACTCTGTTTTTTCTTTAAAAACTGTTTGAATAAGTCAAAGCTTATGACAACTACACTGAGAATCTGAATCTCACGAATTAAAGACTAAAAGATCAAACCAATAAGTCTTCGAGCAAGACTGATGTTTCTCTTCATTTCTTCTACTATTGATTATTAAAAATCAACAAAAATAGTTTCTTTTTAACAAAAAAAAAAGATATGCCTTACCAATGATAAAGGGCATGACTTTCCAGCCTCTATAAACGACTTTGGTCTCCTTAACTTCTTCCTCAACAGAATCAACCGCCGGAACAGAACCATCGTACAAGGCGGAGGAAGGTTGTTGGTGATCCGTTGACTCGACTTCTAGAGGCTTTCTCTCCATTTTTGCTGCTCGAGATAATAATTACAACTACTAAATTAGTAGTTAATTTGTACTTCCTTTATGATATGTATGGTTTTGTTGTCTAAAAGGCTAATGATGACTCTGTTCTTCATTCTTAGACCTGTCTCTATTTATAGTGGTAAGAAGAAAGAGGATGGTGGAGATGTTGGAATGCAGACAAAATGGTCATTTGTGAATGTGGCCATGAAAGAGAGCTGTGTTAGTGAATAGAATATTGATTAAACATTAATTAATGAAAGTTTTTTTTTTTCTTTTTCTTCCATGATTAAACTTTGTAAAAACTAAAAATCCATGAAAAACTAGATTCCATTACAAGTGTTGTGGTCCCTTCGTAAACACTCTTGTCTTAATACGGCACGTTCTTTTAAGCTCTCCGTCCATTTTATTTTTTAAGTCCATTTATTTTCCATCATCCATTTTTAATTTATTTATCCTTCTTCTTCTATATTGTTCTGCCATTTTATATGTATCTATTCGGTCCTTTTTTTAATTCTATCAACATGGTGATTAGTTTTAACCCTTGTTCAAAAAATCGGACGCCGAGGGGATTACTCGGCCGGTAAAACGTGATGCGGGTGGGCTCCGTGGCGAAATGGGTCAATTCGGTTGGGTTACGCGGTGGCCGTGGAATGGGCGTGGAATATGTAGAAGTAGAAAACATGGCCGCGTAATGGTGATGAAGACTTTCTCCGATTCGTATATGTATCTTTGCTCCGGTATTATATCATCTTTTTTTTTTCCAAACAATACACAGATCAAACGTATCACCATGAACAAAGATTGGGATCAGTGGTTGCTTTGTAGAAATGGGTTGTTGAAAGGTTGAATCCACGTTACTGATACATGGTGTTGGTGTAGCGTTGCACAAGAAGCACACCAACTGTTCGATGAAATTTCTAATAGAAAGTTCACACATGATTGTAGAGCTTATAATGTTTTAATTACTGCTCTCATGAGATGTGAAGATGTGAATGGTGCTTTACCACAAAATCAAGGGAAGGTTTTTGGTTCACCAACTATTGTTATGCTCATGAAGCTGTTCTATGAGAAAGGTGAAGTCAATGTAGAACTAGAGCTGTGGAAATATATGCAGGAGAAAGGGTATTGCCCTCATGACCACATATTGGAACTCTTTACCACTGCATTATGTGTTCGAAGAAGAGCAAATGATAACTATTGAGTGTTCAAGGCAGACAATGGAGAGAGGAATGTGCGTGAGGAAACCAGCTTTACTATTGTTCAAGTTGTATACCAAATACATTCAACAGAATATTGACAATATTGTAGTTTGCTCATATATTTACAAATATGTGAATCTCAGTATCAATAATGTTTTATACATAAATATGTATTATATATTGATTATACAAAATATTTTGTATTATCCGTATAAATAGAGTATTATACATACAAAAATACAAAAATTCCTCCCCGAGTACTCCCCGATTTATTTCCGATTTTTCAATAAATCGCTAGGCCCGGGTGCGCCGCACGCATAGCACCTAGCGAGTTTCCGAACAAGGGTTTTAACCGTAGATGCTCTATACAACTAAAATTTAGTCTAAAACCATAAATCAATCAATTAAGTTTTTATTTTAAAAAAACAACGGCCAAAATTCTCTTAGAAAAAAATGATTGTAAAAAAACTTTATTTCCATAACAAAATTAGTGTTTTATAAAGCTATAACAAAAAAAATACAGAAAAAGAATCTACAATTTAAAATTTAAAACCATAAACATAAAGTTATAATTAATTCCAATAACCAGAAATATCTATATATAAATATATTTTTGTACTTTACATCATTAATCGTATGAACTATATTCTCTTAGAATATTTCCAAAAAAAACTCTATAATTTTCGATATAGAGCTTTTTCTTCTCTAAAAATAAAATTTAAAACTTTAAATTTAAAATTTTATTTTTTTTGTATTTTGATTTTTACAATTAATTGCACATCACATTTATGATTCTTAACTATTTTTCGTTTTATCGTTTTAATCTATTATTTTTTTATATCTCATAACTATTTCATATTTGTTTTTATAAATTCAAGTTTAACACATAAAATTAAATAAAGAAAAAATTATATTATTTAGAATCAAACAACAAAAATATTACAAAATAAACTTAATAAAAGAAAACTTTTTAAAAACGTACACGAAGACAAAAATTATTACACACATTTAAATATTAAAATAACAGTAATGGTCTAGTAATTTTTCTCTGGAATCTTTAATATCTCTAAAATATTGTCCCAAAAAAATTGTTTAACTGAAAATGGGGCATTGCAGAAATAATCTTAGGAAATAATGTGGTGTTTTGCAAATGTAATATTGGAGCTCATGTATTTCTATTTATAATTTTATATTGTAGTGTTATACTGTTGAAATATGTTCTAGTTATTTATAAAAAAATTATGGATTTACATTAATTATGATAGATATAAGGATCATAGAATACATTACAAATAATTTTGAAATTAAGTTTAAGGGTTTAATTTTGAAAAAAACACTTTGAAACTTCAAATATAAAGTTTCGCAAACTCTAAAATAGAGGATTTTTTTGGAGATGCTTTTAGTCTTTGACAATCAAATGAAACTGTACTGAAGTATTAATGGTTAAAACATATTAGTTGTAATTAGTTGTTAATAATTTTTTAATATTGATACAAAAATTTGATAAACTTATGTCCATGAAAAAATACATGCTATCATTTGAAATTCATAGATAACCAACACTTTACCATTCAAAAATCATATGTATTGTCCATATTTGGTTAAGTCAAATTAGTTAGTAAGAGAATTTTCTACACGTAAACTTGTTGTTTCTACACGTAATACTGCCATTTATTGGTTCTTGGTTTATTTGGTCAAAACCCATTTATTGTTTCTATTCATTAAAATGTCAAATTTTGTGTTATCCTTTTGAGCTTGATATTCACTAAAACGTCAGTGAACCTCTCTTCTTCTTTTTTGCACAAGGCGTCAACTAGACATGACACCAATGAGGATGTGTACCATTATTTCAATCTCCTCAACTTGAGCTTTCAATTCTCCTTTAATCCCTTTCATTATACCAATCTGGTCCAAAACAAAAAAAATCCCCAAGCATATGCTGCCCCATTTTCTTTGCTTGTAGTTGTCAAAACTGCGATAAACAGTTGGTAAAATGACGTTTTCGTATGCATTATAATGTGAAAGAAAATGATGTTCTAGGTCAGAATTCATTTTTTCTAAAATCCCACATTTAATGCCAACTAGGTGTAAGTGCCCGCGTCTACGGCTCAACCGGTTGGATCGTTTTCATGATCAAACCTAACTAATCCAACCAAGTGCTTGATTTTTTTTTACTAAAAAAATATCTGTAAATTTTGATTTGATTTTCATTGCTTCTTTGGTCGCACCCTGTAAACTTATAAACAAAAATGTCAAAGTTTTAAAATTGAAGTTGGTTGTGTCCTTTGATAGATTTTTGTAATTTTTCCTATCTCGTAGTTACCTTATAATTATTTCTGACTAGAGAAGGTTGTTTCAGCAAGAAAAAATAACTAATTGACTCGGAAAAAATGTGACCGTTCTACTCTAGCTAGTATCCGTATGTAGCATTTGAAGTCAACTAGGTAGTTTTTTTTGTCAACTAAGTAGTTATATATATTACCTTGGCAAGCCGGTTACACATCATCTTTTGGAACTATATACAGAAAAGTCAAACTCCTTTTTAAGATGAATTTACACGCGACCGGTCCTGGGCAAAAGCAAATAAAACATTGGTGTTAAATTCCCAAAATTTTCGAAAAATCATATAGATATAAAATTTTATAAAAAAAAAAATTAAATTCCCAAATTTGTAAAAAAAAAAAGAAAAATTTAGTTGAAATTTTTGATAAATCACCTATGAATTCTCTAAATTTGAGGACCAGTCTTGAATTTTTTTTGATGAATTCTAAATTATATTCATCAAAAGTCATTTGTTCATCAAGTACATTAGAGATTAAAATTTTCTCTATGACGCTGTTTTCCAGAACTTTTTAACGAGAATCAAACCAAAATAAAAGAATCAGAGTGGAGGATTGAACCCATATTATATAAATATAAACTCTCAAAAAGCTCAAATAATCAAATATGTTTGAACCATGGAGTGCATGAAGAATTTGCATTAATTTCGAAGGACGATGATGTTTTACAGATGGTTCTTAAAAAAATAACGAAGTTTTTTAGGAAAAATGTGATATAGTACTTTATAAGGTTTTTCTGGTTTGATGTAGGTAAAGAAATCTGGGTTAATTTTTTTTTCTTCATTCGGAGATGGACATATTAATTTGAACGATGAAGTGCATGAGGAATTTGTGTTAATTTCGAAGCATGTTCACAACAGATTGTTCTTAATTGAAGAATATGATTTCGGAATCAGAAAAATGACCAATTTTTATAAGTTATTTGGAAAACATCAAAATCTTGCAAAAAAGTTTTCTAAATTCTAAGATCATTTATGTACCAAAAACGTAAAATTTGAAGGTGCATAATCTAGTACGCAGTGTCGTGATACAATCATCTTTCATAGTTCACATGGATGGTAAGATACCAGTGTAGTTGATTGACAACCAAAAAAAGTCAAACATGTACAGTAAGTAACTAATCAAATATGTGGAGCAATCTCCTAGACTATATTTGAGAAGTGATTTTGCCACATGTCTTCTCTACAATCATTCTCACAAAAATAATATGACATGGCTACTAAAATTGATGACATGTCTTATAAATTAATATGACATGGACAATTTTTGCCACATGTCTTCTCTACAATCATTCTCACAAAAATAATATGACATGGCTAATAAAATTGATAACATGTCTTATAGGTTAATATGACATGGAAAATTATACTTAATGTTAATTTATATTTTTGGTAAACTTTTTAAAATATGGTAATAAATCATATATTACATTTATTTGGAAAATTATACTTAATGTTAATTTATATTTTTGGTAAACTTTTTAAAATATGGTAATAACTCATATATTACATTTATTTTCGATTTATATTTTTGGACTTTTTAAAAATATGGTAATAACTCATAAATCATCATTAAAATAAATATATTCAATTATGACATTTCAAATTTCAAAATATCATTTAAATTAAAAATATTTCAAAAATATATACATATTTTTAGAAAATTACAAAAATTAAATCATAAAATCAAATTAAATCGTAAAATCATTAGTTTCTTATATATATCTACATGTTTTATAAATATTTTTAAATTTTAATTTTTGACAATTATAAAATTTTCATCCCCTAGATTATATTTGAGAAGTGATTTTACCACATGTCTTCTACAATCATTTTCACAAAAGTAATATGGCATGGCTACTAAAATTGATATGTGTTATCAATTTTATTAGCCATGTCATATTATTTTTGTGAGAATGATATATTTCAAAATAAACAAAATTGTTTTATCTTAATTTAATGTTCAGTTAAATCAAATTTATATTAAAGTATTAATAAGAAAAAGAAAATTCATAATATTAATAAAAAATAAATATAATTTATGTTTGTCTGTTAGAAAATATTTTAAAATTTTTTACTGCACATGGTGCAGGAAAACACCTAGTAAGTTATACATAATAAGCAAATAACAAAATCTTTTTTTTCTTCAACCACCAGAACGCCAGTTGGTTTATACCGTTAGAAAAGTCGGACGTGATACGATAGTAAGTGTACGTATCTATTAAATAATTTGTTCAATCGGATTACTAACACAAATAACAAAACAAAAACATATAATAATACTTTAGGTTTTCAGATTTCTGTCTGAGTAAACCGGTTATATTTACTTGCACTCAGATTTGAAAATAAAACAACGGCGTAGTTTGAAAGCGGACCACCACTCGAACACATACGTATAAGCAATTAGGCATGCTTAAATATGAAAAGGACTACCGCAAGGGTTGAAAACTTTACTCATTTCAAGACTCTTAGTTAGTATCTAGAATAATATACTACTATAATAGTGATTAGTAACACAAATTTCTTCGTTCCTTTGTTGATTTTTAATAAAGATATGGACATTTGTTTGTTTCATGTTTTCTTTACCAACTCGTGGGTTTGTTTCAGTATTATAAGTTTCACCCACCAAGAAAACGTATTGTCAGATTAATGTCGTTTTGCGAAATGATTTTCTGGACGATTTATAGGAAAATAATTGAGTTCAATAATTAAAAACTCGGTGACGACTATGGTTGTATACGCAACAATAATTGATCTTCTTGTAGGCTCGCCCCAGACTCCCACTTATTTGCAGATCAGTAGTAAAAAAAATCGCTATAGTTATGGTTCGATTCCGTGATTATGGACTGATTTTTGTAGCTATTTCACTGATTTGCTAAAAAATGCTACGAAAATAACCATAACTATAGCATTGTAGCCCAAAAAAAAATCATAGCAAAAAAGAACCAGTATGCTACGATTTTGAAACGACAGGTTTGTAGCAAAATCTGCTACGTTTTGCTATGGCACGCGCAACTGTTTTTGTTACGAACAAAACCTTGTCTAAGTTGTGATTTTTTTTTTTTTAAATATCAAAAATGAAACTGATACTAAAAGTAAAAATAAATAAATATTTTTTCTTTTTAAGTAAATCAAAAATAATTTTTTTTTTCAAATCAAAAATTAATTTATAAATTAAATTGATTGATATATCAGAATTGATTTACAAAAATTAACCAAAATTAGAAACACAAAAAAGAAAATAAAACCTAAATCTAAATCTAATGTTGTCGTCATCCACCACATTACCACCCAAAAAAGGAGGCAGTATATAGGAAGTGAGGTCAGCTGACTCCACTTCTTAAAAAAAATATTTTTTTTAAGAAATCTATAAAATATTAATTTTTATTTAAGAAAAATTGTTTTTGACCCTATAAAAATAAAAATTTAACCTTACTAAAAAATTTGACCCCTATATAAAATGTTTCCGTCTCCGCCACTGCTACCGCCGCACCACCCACTACCACTACGTACCTCTGCTTCCACACCATCATCATCCCACCACCTCCATTAAGGTCATCTGCCTCTTCTCGCCTTCCTTTACCAAGAAAACGAAAAAAAAAAAGATTCAAAACAGAGAGAAAGAGAGAGCTGGCTGCTGGTGGTGACGACACACGTCTTCTTTCCGGCTCCCTCTTCTCTTTTCGCTCTAAAGAAGAGAAATTGTTTTAATTTAATTTTAGATAAAGCATACATGCAAACATTTTAAATATTTGTATAGATAACCAATAGTTATATTTTTGAGCATTATTTAATTAATTTAAATATTTAAATCTTGTAAGGATTATGTTTATAACTTAAGGTGTAGAGTTTGTAATATCACTACAAAAAAGAGCTGTTTAACATCAGTTATTTTCAATTTTTGCATTACTTATAACTGATGCAAAAGAATTTTACATCATTTATATAAGTGACTCTGAAAGTGGTGATGCAAATAATTTGTATCATTTTTATTATCAACTGATGTAAAAAATTCAAATATTTTCATCAATTGTTGTAAATGATGTCAATATGTATCAGTTGTAAAAAAAATGATATTAACAACTACATCAGTTTTTAAAATGATGTTATATTAACATCAATTAAATAACTGATTTCAATTATTTATATCATTTATTAATAATTGATTTTAAATTAATATCTTGTTTTAAAAAGTATTTTAAATGATATCCAAATGGGTGGGAAATATCCCACGAACAACACATTAATTTAACTAAAATTAGATTAGTATTATTTTATTAAAGACGTCAAATAATTTCCTTTTCGTTTAAGTAAAATGAACTTGTATCATTTATTTAAGTAACGTTAATGAAAACTAGAATAATGTATCAATTATATAACTGATGTAAATTCATATTTATATCAGTTTTGTTTAAGTGACGTAAGTCAGTATAAATTTATATCAGTTACTTAAAAATGATGTAAGTTAGTATAGATTCATATCAATTTTATCGAAGTGATGCTAATAATTTAATAACAACATCAATTATTGTAAATGATGTTAAGCATGCATTATTTGTATCATTTATTAATAAGTAATTTAAAATACAATCATTTATTTTTCTGATACCATTTATGTGATGTAATATGATCTTTTTTTGTAGTGTATATGTTTGAGATTTGAGTTTGAAGTTTGAAGTTTGAAAATATAGTTTTGATGTTTGGATTTATGATTTAGAATATAATGTTTAGGTTTAGAATGTGTGGTATAGAATATTTAATTTTTTTAAAAAATTAACTATTAGGAGGTTCAGATCGAAAATCTAATCTTTCTAGACCCAAAACAATATATATCATAGTTTCGTCTCATCGGTCATTTGTATTGGGGACCTTTGACACAATTGTCAGGATCCTTTTCTGTTGAGATAATGACCTTTGGTAATGATAAATTTTCATTCCAACACAAGCGGTGATCACCCTTTTTGTTAATGATTTTCAATCATTAGTTAATCTTTTTAGTTGGACTTGACATACTAATTATAATGTGTTTTTTTCTAATTATAATGTGTTCCTTCCCAGCTATATGGTTTTTCAGAAATAGAAGATAAACCCATAATTAACAAAATTAACATGATCTTATACTCTTGAGTTTTTACTAATGTATTAGCCAAACTATTTAGTTTTATTATAAGAAACTATGCAAAACGTAGAAAATTCCTTGTTTGCCACGGATTTTTACAGTTATACTTTCTCATATTATGCAAATTTTTATAATATGTGCGCTGTGAATAATAACTGATCGTGTATATATGAAATAAAGCATTATAATAAACAAATGAAAAACACTAGGTAAAAACATGAGAGAAGATACTAAATTTCTAATCCATTATATATTTATAGAAGATACAACAGTTCAATAGGCATCTAAACCTACCCCCAATAAAAGAGATAAAAATTATGATCTTTTTTTTTGGTAATTAAAAATTATGATCTTGGCAATCCATTGTTATCAGCTTATTGTAATGCACACCAAATATCTGATCAGTAATGTTTTAGGTGTGATTCATAATGTTAGCTTTTGATATTTTTGGTCGGTTGGGAAAGTGCAGCACATTTCGACCGCTGTGACTTGTCTGATGATGTGCTTGCCCATATTTTAGTACTATTCCTCCCTAAACCTCAATGATATATTGCTTCTTTTTCTTTCTAGGTGCATGTGAAAGTGCAATATCCTTCGTTTTAAAAGGTATATAAACATGATAATGAAAGTAGCAGAAGCTGGTATAACAAAATTATAGGTGTTGGAACAGTACCATCTAAAGTCTACGTGAAGAAATCTTGAATAAAATGTAGACACGATGTTTGTGATAATCAGGAAATGGCTAGAGCTCTGTGATGATCAGTAGGAAACTGTCTAAAATTAAGAAATGAGATGATAATAATATGTAATGGAAAGGGAAAATACAAGATTCAGAAATAATACTGTTTGGCATAACATTTCTGATTTGAATGGTGACAACCCACCATGAACTAACAATGGTAGAGGTTCACCGGATATAATGCTTTTGTATCGCCTAATTAGATATATCATGTTACTTTAGCTAATTAATTTGATCTGTGAAAATGACTAGTACTGATGCATGATCTGGTGAATCTCGCCATCTATATTGCTTTCACCTGCCATTTAAAACATCACTAATTTAGTAAGCTTCTCACCACAAGCACAGATGGGAAATCAAGTTTTTCGTTGTATTTTCATATCTAGTTGACTACAGATTTCTAAATGCTAAAGAAAATGCACTACATATTTTAATGTAAGAAAACTCAAAAGTAAACATAACTAGAAGATATAAACGTAAATAAGATCACGTGAAACATGTTGTAAATACAGTAAACGCGCACATGAGTAGATGTGGATGCATTTAGTCCATCAATTTTTATTCTAGAGTTAATCATGTCGACAAGTATTTAATTAAGTTAGCATACTATAAAAGTGTAATTAAAACCGGTAAGTGGGAGGAAGAGGATCGAAACGCGGCAATTCAAATGGTATGGGAGAAAAGAAGTGCGTGTTGGTTTTTCACCAACCCATTAAAGATGATTTCAAGTCAAATATTTCAAAAGCGAGTGCGATAGTGATCAACCGAAATCCAACGCCCACGCGTTGCGAATAGTAATACCTTCTCACTTTATTCTTCTATCTTCGTTACTAGAATAATATTGTGCATAACTATAGATAAGTACGTCGTCGAATAATCAATATATCTCGTGACTTCGTGTTCTGTTTACTTAGGATAACAAAACAAAACAAACAGAAAACACCGACTGTATGCTTTTCTAGACAGAAATGAGTTTAGTTATGACGTCAAACAAACCTAAAATCTGATGTAGTAAATGTAAGAAAGAATAGGTTTATTTATGGCCAAAAAATAATAATCAAACCTTCGACATGTGCGTGTTCTCCAGCTTTTTTATAATAAAGTCGCAATGTAGTAGTATAAGACCATCGTTATCGCCGTTCCTTAGCAAGGTTTTTAGTGTAATTGGAATTAAAAATAAATCAAAATTAGCTTTTATTAGGAAAAACGTTCCTTGATTAAGGGATAACTAGATTTTGACCCGCGCTTCGAAAGCGCGGGTATTATTTTTTACTTTTATGAAATATATTATTTGTTTGTAATTATTGAACATATTTATTTTAGTAAAATTTTCTTTATAATAAATTTGACACACATAGTGTCTCTGGTAAACTATGTGTTTCTCTGACTTTGTGTTATTCTCTCTCCAATCAACATATCGAAGCGCGGATATTATTTTTTACTTTTATGAAATATATTATTTGTTTGTAATTATTCAATGTATTTATCTTAGTAAAAATTTCTTTATAATAAATTTGACATATAGAGTGTCTCTGGTAAACTATGTATTTATCTGGCTTTATTTTATTCTTTCTCCAATCAACATATTTATTTGGCTTGTTGTTAAAATAAATGATTTTAGAACGCAACTGTTTATTTTGATATTTTGTTTAAACAATGTGACTTATTTCTGTATTAATTGTGTTCAATTAAATATTTACATTGTAATTTAAATTTGTATACAAATCAACATATTTGTGTAGTTTGTTATTAAGAAAATGATTTGAATCCAAATGTAAGTACTCTTATAGTGATTTTTTCAGTTCATATAATTTTTTAAAATATATTTATTTCAACTGAACTAATTAATATTTTGTTAAATTGGCCCGTGAAATATGTTTTTATACATCGATATTCAAAAGATCTGGTAACTAACGATACTCAAAAGATCTGGACCGAATCAGGTTATATGGTTATTTTTATTACAAATATCCGAACCCGTTTTAGATACATTGGTTATTTAGATATTTTTACGTTCCTATACATCAGAACCGAATTCATCCAGATCTAGAATGATCCAACTCAAAATCCACACATAAGTTTATAATATTCAAGCGGGACTTGGTTACCAAAAAAAAAAGATACCCGAAAAGAACAACATGTACCTAAATAGACAGATAATGTTCATGTCTAAATGATTATATAAATTAATAAAAAACTGTTTTATGTGTTTTGCTAAATTAAGTGAAATAGAAAGAGTTTTTTTATCAAGTAAAATAATTATATGGAGTGGAAAATTAAGTGACAATAAATGTAGGACATTTTAAGTATTTTGATTTAAGTTATTATTTTATTCACAAAACATATTTTTGAACTATGTTTTTGGGTACGTAATTTTCCACCGATTGTAACTAAAATAAAAATATTTTAGTAAAATAAAATAAACCAAATGTTTAATCATATATAAAACCTAATTATTTAGCATTTTTGATTTTATAATTGGCACAAAGTTAATATTGATTAACTAATAAATAAAAATATGCACTATTATTATTATGGTAATATAATTAATGATGTAATTTATTATTAAGGTAATATAATTAATTAAATTGTTAAACTAAGTGAAATATGGAAACACAATTAATAGATACTACTATTCAAGTTTCCAAACACTCCATTTTTTATAGCTATAACCAAACACACCAAAATTTTTTATTAATCTTATCCAAGTATCCAAACGCACCGAATTTGTACTTCACCTTTAATAAGATAGATACTAAACGTTTCTTAGTAACACGTGTCTCTCATTGAGGAATTTGGATTTCTTCTCTCTCCATCTCTCTCTTGACGAAAATTGTTCTTCTCTCCACATATCTCTCTGTGATTCTCCTCATCGCATCCTCTGTTTCTTGATCTCTATATTCTTTTCATGATAATAACGGGAAAAAGCACAATCAAAGAAGGAGAATGAGATCCCTAATGTGTAAAATCACACAACGAGAAGCCGCATAGATTGATGAGACCTTGATGTGTCCTCTTGGCTTCTCCGTTGATCAGCTCATGGTCTTCCTTTCTTCTTCTCCCTCTTCCGCTTTTGATTTTACCCGCAGAGATTGATCAGACCTTGATGGGTCCTCGTGGCTGAGGTAATTGAATCATCCCAATCTTTGTTCTGTTTTGAGTTAAAAGAACATAATGTAGTGTATATTCTATCTAATTAACAAAGTTCAAAGATTTTTATCTTGTCTCTAGTTTCACAAGTGGATGTAATCATTACAAAATTTTCAGTTCTTGGTTTTGAAGTATGTAAGATGTTTTTTCCAGGTTTATCTTGGCGTGGTTAAGGTCTTACATGGATTGTATGGCTTGAGATCAATTTCCCTGCGGTGTGAGGTTTCCAGAGCAGTACAGGTCCAGGATCACTGCAATAAATGGATGAAACCGTCACCAGGAGATTGATCAAAGTTACTTTATTACCATTGTTGCTGGGAAGAAGGCTCTTGAAAGTTCTGGTCTTGGTGGTGATAAGCTTAGCACGGTACTACTCTTTTAGATTGATCAAAGTTCAGAGCTTTGACTCATTCAGTTTAGATGCTAAATGACAACAGGGAAGTGAAAGATGATTCCTTAAGCTATCATCCTTTTAGCTTTGACCCTTCTGGTCCACAACGCTAAGAGAGACAAAGAAACGAGGAGTGACTGTCGACAACGTCGGTGGAGAGCCTGGTCACACCGTTAGGAACCACAGGTTCAAAGATCCAGTCAGCTCCCACTGGGAAGACATTTCCACTTTCCCGGAGCTCTTCGACATCTCGTGTAAGAACCACAGCGACAAGTTTTTCCTCGGGACCAGGAGGCTGATCGCTAGGGAGGTCGAGACTAGCGAGGACGGGAAAGTGTTTGAGAAGCTTCATTTGGGTGATTACGAGTGGAAGATGTTCGGAGAGACACTTGACGCTATGTAGTTTCGCTTCTGGTTTGGTTAGGATTAGTTACTAAGAACCAACCTAAAAATACCAGCAATAATCTCTTTTTTTCTTAATGTTCCTTAACATTGTTCATTAGCTCAAAAATACTAATAAACAATGCTAAGACCTCTCTAGCAATAATGTTGCTCTAAGTTTACTTAATCGTCCACTCAGGCCATCACTCCTCGTTTTTGAAATACGGGTAAGAGATTCCTAGTAAAAAAACGTGTATTTCTCGTCTAATGCCGTCACACCAACCTAGACAAGTATCTTCATAAACAAAACTAAAGAGTTTTTACAACAAAAAAAATTAGACAAAGCTAAAGCACAATAAATACCTAAGAAAAACGGCCCATATGAACCGGTCTAATCGGGTCAAGAAGACTCCAAAATCTACGATTTGAATATCTCCAGATCTCCCAGAGAACTTCTTGATAATAAAGTTGGGGTCGAGAGATAATGTTGAGATTAGAGTAGAGATTGGTCCATATCTTGATTGATACTCTTGTATATGAAAATGCCACTAAAGATATATACGTCGCCACTAAAAACGACGTATTCTGAAAAAAGGGATTTTTCATTTTCATACTACTTCGACTAATAAGTCCTTGAAAAGACGAGACTTGAAAACATATGCACTCAACTTTATTTGTTTTCTTTGGGTTATACATATAAAAAGTGGCAGAAGATTTTTTTTTGGGTTATCATCATATTACACGTAGAGTGGCTAACTCCTTTGACACAGAAGTTCAAATATTTCAAGTTGTACAGTAACAGAATAATAAATTGCATGTCGTTGTTATCGATAACTTCTTCTTTTTTTGTAATCAATGTTATCGATAACTTTAGATCAACGCAAAGTGTAGGAACAAATAAAAGTAGGAAACATATAGTCAAATAGAATAATGGTTGAAAACGGATAATGACGAATATTAAGATAACAACGACTAAGGGAGTAGTAGTGGTAGTAGTAACGGCACGGAGGTCCAGTCGAAATCATCTGACAAAGAACTATCAATTTCTCATATGCGTAATGCGATTCATTAGCTTAGATTCCAAGATTCTTCTGAATTTCAAGATTTTTCTGAATTTTAAGAGAGGATTACGAATAAGGATGGTCAACTATGAACCCATTGTTCACAAGTGGAAAGATTTTCCAGAGGCATACGTTAATACCGATTTCTAAAGTTTTGATTCGAATCTCTTCCGATAGTTAACATAATTTGTATATAAACTAATAATAGGTACTTTTATGATTTGTAAAGGGGTTGAGGCTGTAACTATCGCAATTCGATTCAATTCACAGTAGAAGAGATTATTTACAAAAAAAAATTTGTTTTCGGTAAAGTGGTGAAAACATCTCAAATATTATCTAAAAGGGTTGATTGTGTTAAAAACGGCATGTTAATCCTTTGACAAGATATTAAATAGTAGATGGTTAAATCAACTTTGTCGTAGACACCAAAATTGTTTATGGAGCTTATAAGTAAAGTAATCAAGTCGCACACAGAGTGCCTTGGCAGACCAATCTAGCTACAAGAGCAAAGACGCATCGAAAAGGAAGGAAACCGATTAGTCTGCATGATTAGTATAGCCTTGCGTAGTTAGTATTTGGGTGGAGCACCTAAAATGGGCTTTTGTACACATTTAGGCCCAAATATATTAAAGGCGATATCAACTTGTTAACTAGGCCATTTTGGCAATAAGGAAAAATAATGTGGCCGGCCATTTATTAACCCTTAACTAATGTATGGGCCAAAATTGGCTTAAGTCCTCAAAATTTTAAATTAAAGAAAAAAGAAATAAATTTTGTTTGTTGTTGTGATTTCTACGTTTTATGATCTCTTCCTAAATATAAGATGTTTAGGTAAAAACACACATATTAAGACAAAATCACTTTTTGTCTAGAAAATAGAGTTAAAGCTATAAATTAATGGTAGTCGACCAATAATAAAATAGATTGTTAAATATGATTGGTCACACAGTTTTTAATAAAGTAAAAATTACACAGAAAAAAAAACATCTTATATATTAGAACATCAATTTTTTTAAACATCTTTCATTTAGGAACAGAGGGAGTATAACAAAATAAATTGTTGTCCAAAAAAAAATAAAAATAAAATAAAATATAATATAGAGAAAGAAACGCACCATCATTTCAAATTTCAAATTTCAAAAAAAAAAACAAATTGGCGCCTCCGACAAATATTTTAGGAGGGAAATAATTAAAGAAAAAAGAAAATAAAACACAGAGCAATAATAAAGACTCACTCTATCTTGTTTCAGTTCACTCATTTAAAAAAAAAACCCTTTCGTCCTCCCCCACACTTAATCTGGGAGCCCTAGATCTACTACTCTCTCCAACCGAAGATGCGTGAGATCCTTCACATCCAGGGAGGCCAGTGCGGCAACCAGATCGGCGCCAAGTTCTGGGAGGTCGTCTGCGCGGAGCACGGCATAGATCCCACCGGCAGATACACCGGAGACTCAGATCTACAGCTCGAGCGTATCAACGTCTACTACAACGAAGCCAGCTGCGGCAGATTCGTCCCTCGCGCCGTCCTCATGGATCTGGAGCCTGGAATCATGGACAGCCTCAGATCTGGACCCTACGGCCAAACCTTCTGCCCCGATAACTTCGTCTTCGGCTAATCCGGAGCCGGTAACAACTGGGCGAAGGGACACTACACCGAAGGAGTCGAGCTGATCGATTCTGTGCTCGACGTTGTTCGTAAAGAGGCTGAGAACTGTGACTGTCTTCAAGGTAACTTACATCTTCTAAATCCGTTCGATTTATCGGAGTTTTGAAGAGTGAGATTTTTTTTTTTGGCAGGGTTTCAGGTTTGTCATTCGTTGGGAGGAAGAACTGGATCTGGTATGGGGACGCTTTTGATCTCTAAGATCCATGAAGAGTATCCAGATCGGATGATGCTTACCTTCTCCGTGTTCCTTTCCCTAAGGTCTCTGATATCGTCGTTGAGCCTTACAACGCTACGTTGTCTGTTCATCAGCTCGTTGAGAACGCTGATGAGTGTATGGTTCTTGACAACGAGGCGTTGTACGATATCTGCTTCAGGACTCTCAAACTCACTACCCCCAGCTGTAAGATTCGGTTCATCTCTGTTTTGCTCTTTGTTAATGATTTAGATTAGCCTCTTGTTCGATGCCTAAAAGGTTGTTTAAGATTTGAATATATATATCATTATTTTGTATCCTAGTTTGAACTGTAAGGTATCACCTGACTAGTGCTCTCTTTATGTGTGTATATATATCAGTGTGCTAATGTTTAAGTTTATAGATAACTATTCTTTCATGTTCATTAGTTATTGGTTATTTTCGTCTATGTTGTTCTCTTAACCTTTAAAAATAATCAAACTGCTACTTGTTAATCTTATTAGTACAATACATACTTGTAGCATAAAGGACATACAATACAATACATACATTGATGATTAATGATTGTATTTATGTACTGTCTGCTTTATTATATTGTTGTTTTAGCAAGTTTTGGTGCTCATGTTGTTTGTTGGGTCTCATATACTTGATTTGTGATGTAGATAGATATTTGGAAATATTCCAAATATCTTATTATTGTTTTTATTAATTATTTTAGATAATTATTTTTATATTTTAGGGTTTTTATGATTTTCTTATATATAGCCGTGTAGGCTTAACTTTGTATTCAGTTTTGATTTGATTAATAAAAGTTAAGAGTTTTCCCTTTATTCCTCGTTTTCGGTAGATCATTGGTGATCTCAACGAATTTAAGAAGACATCGATCTTAGGCATTCTTAGACTAAATAAGATCCTTGGGATTATCCTAGTTTTCCGGGTATTCTCAGAATCAACGGATCTCTAGTTCTATCCTATATAGCTTTCGCTACATCAATTTGTTATCTTGTCTGCAGTTGGTGATTTGAACCATTTGTTATCTACAACTATGTCTGGTGTGACTTGCTGTCTAAGGTTCCCTGGTCAGGTCAACTCCGACCTCTGTAAGCTCGCTGTGAACATGATCCCATTCCCACGTCTCCACTTCTTCATGGTGGATTTCACTCCTCTCACCTCCAGAGGATCTCAGCAGTACGGATCCCTCACAGTCCCTGAATTCACCCAACAGATGTGGGACTCCAAGAACATGATGTGTGCCGCAGACCCAAGACACGGTCGCTACCTCACAGCCTCCGCCATGTTCCGTGGTAAGATGAGCACGAAGGAAGTGGACGAGCAGATGCTGAACGTTCAGAACAAGAACTCATCCTACTTTGTGGAGTGGATCCCAAACAACGTGAAGTCAACAGTCTGTGACATCCCACCAACTGGTCTGAAGATGGCGTCTACTTTCATTGGAAACTCGACTTCGATCCAGGTAATGTTTAGGAGGGTGAGTGAGCAGTTCACGGCTATGTTCGGGAGGAAGGCTTTCTTGCATTTGTACACATGGAAAGGAATGGACGAGATGGAGTTCACGGAAGCCGAGAGCAACATGAACGATCTGGTTTTGGAGTATCAGCAATACCAAGATGCAACTGCAGATGAAGAAGGTGAGTACGAGGATGAGGAAGAAGGAGATTACCAACAGGAGGAAAAGTATTGAAAATTATTAACGTAACACCTCCCTTGAACTATTTTAGTCTTATACTACTTAATGAAAAAGAACGAAAACCTTAATTACCAGTTGCAGATTTATTCGGGTTTGTATGGATAAGTCTAGTATCTTCTGTTTACTTTGTGGACCGTTATTTCTCTAGTTTATGTTCTTAAATTTGGTTTGGTTTATCGTTTGAGTGTTTGCCTTTACATGGCTGTTATCGTTTTTGTTACTTGTTTAAAGGTATGAGTAACAGTAGAACAAGAAAACAAATCTATCTTGTTAAAATGGGTGTGCAATCATGTGTTATTGAAGTCAATATTCAGCCAAAAAAAACAACTGTTAAAATCTATGAGTTAATATCATTCAGCTAGTATTTGCAAAAAATTAAACTAATGAAATATTACGACGACATTAGTGATTATTGCTAACGTAATCAGGAGATTTGGGCAGACTAAAACATGTGTGTTTTTAACGCATCGAGACAAAGTAAATATCAGAAACGACAGGAGTTTCAGATAATGTCTCACTCGCTCACTCGCGTCTCAGGGACAAATTAGTAAATTAAAGCTGTCATTGACTCATTGCTGACTTAAACAGTAGCGAGTAGGTTTACAAACAGTACTCGCGAGCGTTAGAATATTCAATCTTTGGCTTCTTCAGAAGAAAGATTTTGAAACTATATGTCTCCTCACAACGGGTCTCACTCTTCTCTGTGCACAACCCTCCAAGAGTAGTGACAGATTTTTTCAAAAATCGCACCATTCACTTAGTTCGAAAAGAAGAGGGAAAATCATAAACAAAAGAAAAAGAAAGATAAAAAAAAAATAGAATTCTTTTGAGGAAAAACAAAAAAAAGTAAAAGATTATTCATGATGAGTAGTACTCAGTCCTCACACCCAACCACTAAACCTCTCTCTATCTCACCATCCTCGAGCTCATTTGGGGATAAATTTCTAAATCTTTTCTTTTCTTAAACCTTTTGTGCTTCGAATCAAAACTTAAAAAAATTGGTGGAATCAGAGAAATGGGTTTCTCAAATTGGATTCTCTCAGTCATTTACGCAGCTACCGTTTTCGTATCGTGCTCTTTTGCTCTCACTCTCGATGGTTAGTAGTAGTGTATACACTTTACCCTCACAAGTCTTTTGCTTTTTTCTTCTTGTGTGTTGTTGAAAAAAAAAATCTGAGATTTGAGCCTTTGATCTTCTTGTTGTAGGGTATGCTCTTTTGGAGCTGAAAAGCGGATTCAATGATACGAGGAACTCGCTAGATAACTGGAGAGATTCAGACGAGTCTCCTTGTTCTTGGACTGGTGTCTCCTGTAATCCTCAAGACCATAGAGTCGTTTCCATGTAAAACAATGATTCTCTCTTCTCTTTACTCTATCTTCAGCTTCTTTCTTTTGATCTGAACTGTATTTTTTTGTTAATCTCTGGATGATGATGATGATGATGCAGAAACTTACCTTACATGCAACTAGGAGGGATCATATCTCCTAGCATTGGGAAACTTAGTAGACTTCAGAGACTGTGAGTTGTGTATTAGATTTACTAAAGCTTCTGTCTTTTAGAAGTTGTATTGTCTGTTTAATTCCAAAATTCCGGTTTCTGGAGTTATGTAGGGCTCTTCATCAGAACAGCTTACACGGGACAATTCCTGATGAGATCACTAACTGCACTGAACTCAGAGCTATGTAAGTCACCATTTGTCTCAAAAGAAGTGTTAAAACCTGTGAGAGTGTTTGAGCCATAAAACATTGGTGTCATCTGTTTAAACTTTCTTGTAGGTACTTGAGGGGTAATTATCTTCAAGGAGAGATTCCACTGAGTATCGGCAACCTCACCTTTCTTACTATCTTGTAAGATTCAAAAAGCAAAACTGTTAAGTTTCTCAGGCGTTTCTATGTTTGATCAAATTTCAAAGAGTTTCTGATTGTTTTGAGGTATTTATTTTTGCAGAGATCTATCAAGCAATACACTGAAGGGTGCTATACCTTCTTCAATTAGTCGTCTCACACGTCTACGCTCCTTGTAAGTTACACACAACAAACAAGTCTTGTGTCTTTTTAAGTGTATGTTGTTCTTGAACTTCTTGTTTGATTCAGGAACATGTCAGCCAACTTTCTCTCTGGGGAGATTCCTGATATTGGAGTGCTCAGCAGATTCGGACTTGAATCGTGAGAGCTTCTCTTCTATTTAGTTGTGCTGATTCTTGGACTAGGAATGTTATATTCTGATTGTGGTTTTTGTCTCTGTATGGTTTAGCTTCACTGGTAACTTGGACCTCTGTGGACCGCAAATTCACAAGCCATGTAGAACATCAATGGGTTTCCCTGTTGTTCTTCCTCATGCAGTAAGTGATGATGATGAATCAGGCAAGTTCTTATTACTAAAACCTCTACTCTTTTGCTTCTTGAGTTTCCCTTTAGGCTAAACTCTTTATCTGATTACACAGATCCTCCAAAGCGATCGTCACGCTTGATCAAAGGCATCTTGATCGGAGCAATGTCTACAATGGCTGTTGCATTCATCATCATCTTTGTCTTCCTTTGGGTTTGGATGCTCTCAAAGAAGGAAAGAACAGTAAAGAAGTACACCGAAGTCAAGAAACAGAAAGAACCATCAGAAACAAGTAAGAAGCTGATTACATTCCACGGTGATCTTCCATACTCCTCCACCGAGCTGATCGAGAAGCTGGAGTCTCTTGAGGAGGAAGACATTGTTGGTTCAGGAGGGTTTGGCACGGTCTACCGAATGGTGATGAACGATCTCGGCACATTTGCTGTCAAGAAGATAGATAGGAGCAGACAAGGATCAGACCGAGTTTTCGAGCGAGAGGTTGAGATTCTAGGAAGTGTCAAACACATCAATCTAGTGAACCTGCGTGGATACTGCCGCTTACCTACTTCAAGACTTCTCATCTATGACTATCTAACTCTTGGCAGCTTAGACGACCTCCTCCACGGTAAAAATTGCACATAATCTTTCTCTTTGAGATCTCAGCCTATGATGCGTTTATTAATCTTTGTTTTCTTGTTATTATTTATCTCTCACAAGAACGAGCTCAAGAAGATGGTTTGTTGAACTGGAACGCGAGATTGAAAGTGGCGCTAGGTTCGGCGAGGGGGTTGGCGTATTTGCACCATGATTGTAGCCCCAAGATAGTGCACCGTGACATAAAATCAAGCAACATTCTACTCAATGATAAGTTAGAGCCTAGAGTCTCGGACTTTGGTCTTGCGAAGCTTCTTGTTGACGAAGAGGCTCACGTTACCACAGTGGTAGCTGGCACCTTTGGCTATCTTGCTCCCGGTAGGTTCCTTTGTTCTCTGCTATCTAACTTCTTCTGATTAATCTTTGACAAAAAAGTTTGTAACTATGTTTATTTATTTATCTTGGAAACAGAGTATTTACAGAACGGTAGAGCAACGGAGAAGTCTGATGTCTACAGCTTTGGAGTTCTTTTGCTTGAGCTCGTTACCGGAAAGAGACCAACAGACACGACATTCGTTAACAGAGGGTTAAACGTTGTCGGATGGGTAAGAACTGCTCTGTTTTTTTTTGCTTTTTTTTTTTAGGTTTCTAACTAAAATGTTCTTTCTTTTTTTTTCTGTCAGATGAACACTTTGTTGAAAGAGGATAGAGTAGAGGATGTAATGGACAAGAGATGTGTTGACGTGGATGAAGACTCTGCTGAGGCATTGATTGAGATAGCTGCGAGGTGTACCGCTGCTAACCCTGAGGACCGGCCGGCTATGAACCAGGTGGTTCAGTTGCTTGAGCAAGAAGTTATGTCGCCGTCTTCTGCGGTTGATTACTATGATGATTCCCATTCTGATTACTGTTAGGGCGTATGGGGAGGCTGAAAAGTAACCGGGGAATCGACAAACCGGACCGGTTTGATTTATTATCTGCTTTTGCATTATGAAAGTGGTTTTGCACCGAGGGACTCTGTTTTGTAAATTAGAATTTGAAGATTATGTGATTGTGGTGCATTGTTCTTGTGCACGTTAAGGTTTAGTAATGAAATGTTCTACTCTGCAGCACTGTAAGCACTGAGCAGTAGAGATTTTTTTTTTTTAAAGCAGAGATACTTGAGAGGTCTGCAATTTTATTTTATGATATTTAGCCTATTTTTAATAATCAATTTAAAGTAATTTATATACCTGAACGAAGAGAATTCTATGTATTTTTTCAGCAAAAATATTAATTCAGAAAACTGATCTTATAAGAGAAAATGGAGAGATCTAATTAAAGAAAAAAATGTATTAGACTTGACAATATTTTGATTTTTCTTTTGTGATATTTTAATGTTATCCTCTCTGAATATTTTGACCTTTCGTTTAATGGAAGAGTCTTCGTCTATCTTCCAACCCCATCCCACCTCTTAAAAGGCCAAAGCTTTTTTTTTGCCCTATAAGCTTTGCAAGTTGATAAAAAAAAAGCTTTGCAAGTTGCTACACACGTTTTTGTAATTTTGTACATATGACAAAAAAAGTTCTATGCTATACGAGATACACGATTAAATAATAATATGATATCAATTTACATATAGATGTACAAATACAAAAGACAAATTAATGATATCATTAGAACTTCCATAAGTAATCACACTTCCAAACAGTTTGATTGTTTTACATAAATATTATGTAGTCTAGTGAAAATTCAACTTCCATTAGATATGTTTTTGACCTAACAACTCTAGTTTCACGTACCGATTGAAGCTCGCAGAAGTCAGTTTGGACTTCACTTTGAGATTCTCTATTATAGAAAATATATTTTAGAGATAACAATTTTAATGAATTCATTGCAAATTGTACTCTCAAAATTATAAATAGATTTTGCGACCATGACAGTGAACTCATTCATACCACTAAAATATATGTATATGTATATTTTTATATATAATTAAAAGGCTAGTATGAAAAGAAAAATTAAGTATATGCTAATCTACCTATGTATGTATGAATATATATATACACATATATGAAGATAACTGCTGCGTGCATATATAAATAGAGATGGTAACGATTGTCTGTCTCCTATTGGTGAAGGGGACAGAGAAGAAGAGTATTTTAGCCTTTTCTTGTGATATTTTCCTAGATTTTGAGCGGTCTTATCTTTACTTCTCCAACTCAGATTACCATGTCTACGGTTCCGGTGAAGTCACTACCACCGGTTGGCTTATATCCTATTCGCCGGAACCTCGCTAGTACGACGACTTTGAAGTCCCAGGCAATGCCCACCTCCGTCGGGTTGTCTACTTATAATAGATGCTTTGAATTTAAATCTTCGAGCCAGATGAGGAATCCAGCGTTTTTAAGCCACCGTCGGCGAGTTAGTACGGTGGTGGCTTCAGCCGGGAACATGACTGCACCGTCGTCTTGGGAGTCTTGGATGCCAGATAAGAAGGCGGCGGCGACGACTCTATTGCTGAGTGACGTCATTTGGCCCGCAGCTGGTAAGTGGATTACATGCTAATAATCTATGATTAAGATCATCATTTGTATTCTCTAATTTTTTCAGATCATATGGTTTACTAATACGTTTTTCATCTTTGTTTTTTTTCTTCTAAATTTGATGCCCTTTTGTTTCTAATTAAGAAGAACTACAACAGGCGATTAGGGTATAAAACTTGAAAACAAAAAAAGAAGTTAAGGAAGAGAGAAGTACTACAGATAAAAGAATTAAAAAGTTTAAAAATTAATGAACAATATTAACTCCTGTCTGACCCAAAAGATGAGGAGAGATTAAAAAATCGGAGAGAGAGAGAGGCATTATGGCTCTTCCTACCGCCAAATGGTCATATTTATGTAACAGGCATTTCGAGTTTTCACCAATTTATCGAATATACCTTGATATTAGGGTATGTTTTTTTTCAGGATAAATGTGGAGAATTAGATTAAGCAAGAAATCAAGCTAAATTTAACTGGTTGGAAGAAAACTATTCACTGTAAATATGGAAAATAAATTTATGAGATATAATTATACCTAAAAATATTATGTGATATTTTCATCTTTAATTAAAGTAAATACTTGAATCGTGAAATATATATAGTATATATAGTCAAATATGTCTTGAGGATCCTAGTTTTTTTTATATATAGTGAAAATCCTACGCTGACAGATAGGTCTAACCATTATTCAAAGGTCATAGCTGACTTCTTCCAAACATATGAAATCATATGTGTGTCTAAGCTAGAGTTGTATAGATACATCTCTGGTTTGAAATATAAACTTCAAACGGTTATCAAATGATAATTGTGACTGTAGACAACACTACAACATTTTTTTAAAAAAATATACTTCTGATACAATTTTGACTTTTTCTTGAAAGTAAATGGTCTCTTAACTTATCATGTTTGTTGACCAGAAAAAATTAATCATCTTTCTACGTGAATAGGAGGGTTTGCGGCGATGGCAATAATGGGAAGAATGGATCAAATGTTATCTCCAAAAGGGATTACAATGTCTGTTGCACCACTTGGTGCCGTCTGCGCCATTCTTTTCACTAGTCCATCTGCTCCTGCTGCTCGGGTAATCCTTAAAACACATGTTGCATATATCTATGATACATGTGGTTGAAAGGAAATGCTTCTTTGTCTTTTTCCATGAAATGCAAAACGCAATTATTACCGAAGTAAGTTATTTTTCTAAAAAAAAATCGGAAAGTAAGTTATTCTTAGGTTTAAATGTTTTTACATTTAAGTTCTATATCCACAAACTAGTTTAAGAAATTCCTCAACTTGTGCTTTCACTTTTCTATGGAATAAAGAGATCCATTATTTTCCTTTTTCAATGTTGGAAAACAAGAAAGAAATTATATTCCACATAATTACTTTCACGTATTTTGGGTCATCAGTCAGACAACCTATTTGTGCCATCACATCATGTTATTAGTTAATACTTAAGAGAGACGTGATCACATCGTTTTGAAAAGGAACATTGAATGATGGTTCATAATATTGTCGCTATATTAGCTATTTTAAACAATTTAATGATTTTGTTTTTTTTCTTACATTTTCAGAAATACAATATGTTTTTATCTCAAATAGCTTGTGCTGCGATTGGAGTGGTAGCGCTCTCCGTATTCGGTCCAGGTTGGCTCGCCCGGAGCGTTGCCCTCGCCGCTTCTATTGGTTTTATGGTCATTGCTCGTGCCAATCACCCTCCTGGTAAATTATATTCTATTTGTCTCTATATTTTGTCTATGATGTGATTTGAATATTTAGTGGATAAACGATAGTAAGTTAAAAATATACCATATGATTTTTAGCCTATGTTTTAAACTATATGAATCAAAACCAAAGCCCATAAATAACCAAACCAGAGTCCAATCACCCATACCCAATTGTCCATACAATCTGGGCCCGCAACTTTTAGATACCCTGAGAAATAACCAAAAAACTCTTAGATTATACGGATACATCCCCTTCATATAATCTTCACAGTGTTTTCTCTCTCTTTTTAATCGAAATCAGATGCGATCATATCTTCCTCTTTTTTCCTTTCTAATTGACATATTTACTGTGAGAAAAATCATTAATTATGTTCGTTAATTCATCTGATTAATTTATAAACAAATAAAAAACTACAGCGGCGAGCCTACCACTAATGTTCATAGATGGAGCGAAGTTCCATCACTTGAATTTCTGGTACGCTTTGTTCCCAGGTGCAGCCGCATGTGTCATTCTATGCCTTATCGTAAGCTCTTTTCTCTAAGTTTATCTGTTCTTTTAAAAGGCAAAATTTAAGCAATGTTACGGTATATATTTTGGTTAATTATAAGGTTTCAGGTGATTAAATACTGATGTGATTAAGTTTGGTCTCTTTACAGCAATCAGTCGTGTGCTACTTGAAGGAAAACATAAAATTTTGATGAATCATCAAGCGACAAATATGATCGAATGATAGATATAAATAAGTGTACAAATATACACATATTTATGGAACCATTGTGAATGTATTTTGTTTATCTATGTATATTCATTCCCTTGTACGTATAAATACGTTCTTTTTTTAGTTATCATCTGAGACATTTAACGTATCACAAAACGAGACGGATTTTTTTCCTATGTTTCGTTATACTCAATTTAGTTTCTTTACTTGACATTCCAAGTCAGGTTTAAACCGAGTATACTTTGTTTGATGTTGTAGAACTGTATATATATTCGACAGGTAGAATCAAAACCACTTTAAGTTTAACTTGAATCATGTTGAAATTTTATTATTCATACTGTAATGTAAATATCATTTTAGACTCTTAGTGGTGGACTATTTTGCACATGTTTGGACGGCTATCGTGGCGAGGTTGAGTTTCTAAATATGGATATATGAAAACCTAATTTGTTTGGGAAATTATGTATAATAATTAATATATCTCCTTTTTGATGTATTCCACTACGTAACTGAACTCACATTATCTGTATGCGTAAAAAGTTATACAAAAATTTCCAGTAATTTATGTGTATGTAATGTAATAAGAAAACTAAACCATTTTACATGTCTAAAAATAAAATATTTTGTTTGTTTGATCCAAAAAGTCTTTTCAACCGGATTCGCCTTTACTATTTCTAATTGTTCACCAAAATACAGATGGTCCAGTTGATAGATGTACATGTGTTAGTCTTTAACCAATTGAAGAAAATGGAGTTGGTGGAAAGTTGAAACGTGAGAGCTAAGCTATTTTTATATTCTTAAAATATACGGGCCTCTTTTAACAATAAAAATACATGGCCTTTCAAATGGTTTGTATTACAAGACAGAGTCAATAAACATCATGAAAATTATTCATTAACCCTACAATTTTATTATTTACATCTCATGAATTGAGTTAAAATTCTCCCCAATGCAAACGAGCTACGTCTTCAGCAGCCTAAACCGAGCGGAGCAACACCGGATATTCCGGTTTGGAGTGTGTAGTAACATCTAGAGATTATATTGAATGGGTAAGAAGAACCGGGTGGGACCTTTCGTAAATTGCGGGAAGAACTAGGCAACCACCCAAATTGGATGATTGTGGAATATTGTTATACTTATCATATTATCGTACCAAATGCTAAAATTTGCGCCTGTCAAAAATTTATCATCCACAGAAAGCGTTTTATGAAGGGTGGAGCGTGGTTGTTGCAGCAGTGGTGGTGGTGGCCCAAAAATGATATACCCAATCTCATGGGGAGTTACCAAAGTATATAACTTTGTCTTATGCACATATAAAAATAAGTGCATGGATGAACCGGTTTGGTTTGGGTTTGTCGACCGACTAGTGTTCCTCTAACGTTGGAGAGTAAATTGAAGAGGAAACTAAATTTGCAGACTAACGCTGCAGAGAGATAAAGTCACTTCATGTATCAATTTGTATATCTTGGATCAGTATTGATCTTACGTAAATATTTTTAATTGTATATAAACCAATTTGTATGGTTTTGGTGTTCATTTGGATTTGGGTTTTTGTCTCATATAGGTATGCTTAATATTTACTAACAATGTATTATGTATGGTCCAAGTTTGGCTTGGGTTATTCACCTATAAGGTTCTGTTTGGCCAAAAAAGGTAATTTAAGATGTAAATTTACCAAGTTAAAACCGAATAGTCATACCATGAGGTCCATGAATTAAGATTCATTTTGGTTGGATTTACTTCATATCGATTCGGTTCGTTATTCTATTCCCACCAGTCTTACAAAGTTACCAATCATGCAAGTAAATATCTAGTGAGAAAAATACTATTTGGTTAAAAACGTGAATGAAACAAGAATATCGTTATCACAAGAGTTAAATGTTGTCGCCAACTTGCATATGATATATTCATATCAATTGTTCTTTCAGAATTTATAATAACAAAGCCGAATTTCTATTTTGGCGTATGAACCAATAAGGTTTGAGAAATGGTCGGGTCTTTCTCACCGCCTCTTATATACAGCACGATCCTTCACTATCAAACCGATATATTTATCAACCGGTTTTAAATTCAGGATTTTCCAACTAAAATAAACCAAATTCGACTTCTCATTTGGTTTACGATGACATTCCAAAAGATATTTTTGCTTATTGTGAAAGAAAAACAAAAGGCTAAACCATGCATGGTTAGTGGGACATATCAACTGGTTAAGCATTTGAAATTCTTCTAACAGTCTTAGTTAATTGGTTGGACCCTGGTAGGCTGTTTTTTTTTTTTGGTAGATCAATTGTCAAGGAATCTAAATCTCATAGACTCGCCATAACTTTATTATTTTCTTGGCAACACTATAAGTTCTCATTCTATAATCTTTTGATGTAACATGAGTTTATCTATAAACAATCCAAAATGAGTACTTTAGTTCACATTTATTTATACATTTCATTATGTTAGATCCATATCTATTTCATTATGTAAGGTACTCCTAACCTAGCAAATTGATTGAGAGTAAAATTGTTGCGTCTTTTATTCAGTTTACGTTGCTGAAATTTGTAAACCAAAGGAGCTAAAAAATCGGCTAAAGCCCTGTTCGTTTGGTTGCCGCCGGTTTCAGCGTCAGCGTCGGCGTCGGCGTCAGCGTCAGCGGCTGCGTCAAACTCGTTTATCTGATGTTCGTTTGGTTGTCGCCGACGCTGACGCCGACGCCGACGCTGACGCCGATTGTTGTTCGTTTCGAAGACGCAGGAAATTGACGCAGCCGCAAGACGCCGACGCATGACGCTGTTTTGGGTTGTTCGTTTGGTTGACGCTGCGACTATTTTCATTTATTCATATTTTATTTTTAAAAATTTGTAAAATTGTATTTTAAATAAATAAAATGTAGTTTAAATATATTTTCATCCATAAGAATATTATGTTTAATTGGTAATAAATTTTTGGTCAAATATAAAAATATTTGATGTCATAAATCATAAGCTAAATAAAAATAAAAATAATACATCAAACTACTTTATAATCATAATCAATCATTTTAAAAAAATTATACTGAAGTAAATATGACAAAATTTAATTTTCGAAATTATCACTTCAAACAAATAAGGCAAATATGTTTTATAGATAAAAGAAACATTAAATTAAGTTGGTTGATAAAACAAATATTACAACAAGTCTTAAAAAAAAATCATTAACTTAAACATAATTTAATATGGTAAACGACCTCTACCAAATCCGTTTGTGATGTTATCACGCAAAGCCTCCATTGCTGTATCACCTCTCGGTTCATATTCAATATGTCCACCACCATCATCATCATCATCATCATCATCACCTCCTTCTTCTTCTTCTTCTTCATCATCATCACTATGAGCTTCTTCAACTCCAACATCAACATTTTCCCATTCTAAAAAATCTTGATCATCCCGATGTGAATCACGTATGAAGTTGTGTAACGCCATCGTCGCTGTCACCAACTTAATCCACTTGACCAGACCATATTTTGGATGCTTACGGTCCAAAATCCTCCATTTTGCTTTCCATACTCCAAATGTCCTCTCAATGTATGATCGCAGACTTGAATGCCTTTTGTTAAACAGCTCTCGTGCACTAACTGGTGGTCCTCCTCTACGAAATTGAGGAATATGATATCGCATATTACGATGCGGACCAAGATACCCTGTCCTGGTCGAGTATCCGGAATCAACTAGGTAGTACTTTCCAGGAGGAGGATGTGGGAAAGAAGCCTCATTCCTCGCACAATGAGTCAAGACCTTTGAATCATGTGCTCTACCAGGTACTCCGACATATGCATATATGAACTTCATATCGAAGTTACATATAGCAAGAACATTCATTGTAACTCCTTTTCTACCATTATAGGCTTCTGCATTCTGACTTGGAGGACGAACCGGGACATGCGTTCCATCAAGTGCTCCGACACAATCTTTGAAATGAGGCCAATACTGACGATTATTCCTCACAACAGGACTTACTCTTTCAAACTCGCCTTCTTGTGGTCTTAGTGTATCTGCTGCAAACTTGAGAAGAGCACACAAGACATCATCAAGCTTCCTTTGTACCGTATCCAATGATCTTTGATACCTTGAAGCAATAACCCGCTTAGTCTTGTCTTGAGAGAGCTGGGTAATGCTTGAGAGAGAGAGAGAGTCTGAGTTGTAATGCTTGTAATGTAATGCTTCAAGTATCTGAGCTTGGAGAGAGTGAGCTTAATACGAGAGAACCTGCAAAGACAACATAAAGAATAACCACAAGAGATTAAAACAACAAGCTACAAGAAACAGGAAGCTACAAGCAACACAACATAAGACACAAGTAACAAGTAGTACTAGTTGGGCTTAAGAACATCAACTCATCATTCGATTGCTTAAAAACAGGAACCAGCATCACTTACACTTTAAAGAGAGAGTGAGCTTGAGAGTGAGAGCTTGGCAGGGTGATCTTGAGACACAGACACAGCTGAAAAAAAACAAAAAAAATTAATGACTTACAGAAACCAAGAGACCACACACTGCTAGATTATTACAAGTATCAAAAAGACAAACTCTTATTAAAAATCCGAGAACATATATTCACAGAACACCAAACAAGATTCAACTCATCAAACATATGAACTGAAATCTACAAACAAGCAAGCGCTTGTATCAAACATACAAGCTCTTATTAAAAATCTTACAAAATAAAAACAGACCTCGAGAGATGTTTGACGGGGAGAGAAAGAGAGAGCTGATGAGTGTGAGCTTGAGAAGAGAGCACCTGCAAAAAAAAACAGAAAAGGAACAAACGTTAATACTCAATACATCATCAACAAGTTCAGACAAGACCAAACTCAATACATCATCAACAAGTTAATATTTGAGAGTGATGACACCTTGAGAGAGTGCTAAGAGGGTCGTCGAGAGCTTGGCAGAGAGTGAGAGCCTGAGGGGTCTGAACAGAATGAAGAGGTGAGTCCCGTTGGTTTCCAGATGGAGTGATGAAGAGTGAGCTCGAGATGGAGAGAGAGAGAGAGAGCATGAGATGGAGAGAGATGGAGAGATGGAGAGAGCACTAGATGGAGTGATGGAGAGAGCACGAGATGGAGAGAGAGCTCGAGATGGGGAGAGAGCACGAGATGGAGAGAGAGAGATGGAGATCTAGAGGTCTGTGAGAAGAGGTCTGTGAGAAGCGTCAAATGGAGGAGAAGAGTAGCGGCTGCGTCAAATAATAGGTTTTTTTTTATAAATAATGAATTAGGTTAAGGGTAAAATTGTAAATAAGCTAAAAAACGCAGATTTTTTGACGCTGACGCTGTTTTTTTTCGGCGTCTGACGCTGGACGCTGCGTCTGACGCTGGACGCTGGACGCCGATCCCTGCGTCGATGAAACGAACAAGCGTTATACGAAAAGCATTGTCGCAGACGCTGACGCCGGACCTGCGTCGACCAAACGAACAGCACTTAAGTTAACTTTTAGGATATGTACGATGCCTTGTTAATGAGGAAAGAAACAGATGAAACACACAAAAAAGTCAACATCAAAGACAGTAATACCAAGTACGTCTAGTCTCTAGAGTTTTCGCTTGTTCGTAATAACCACACACCAAAATTTCTCCTTAACTTCCACTCTCTCTCTCTATAAATGTCCACACACTACTGCCATTAATCATATGCTCACTTTCATTCTCCAAAACAGCTGTTTGCTTAATGATCATGTCTCTAGAGATTCAACAAATGGTGAGTGATCTAATTCTCTCCCCATCTTTCAAATCAAAACTAAAAGTTCAAATAGTGTAGGCTAGATTTGCAATGATTATGCTAATTATGTAGGATGAAGCAAACCGGTTAAGCATGTGGAATGGATACGTAGATTGGCGAAATAGACCAGCGTTGCGTGGCTACCATGGCGGTATGCTTGCTGCCTCTTTCGTCTTGGGTGAGATTCGTTTCTAAAACTCATACACTTGCTTACAGGTCACTAATCATATGGTTGAATAATTTTATCAGGAGTATTAATGGGGATTGTATATTTATTATGTATGTCCATATATATTCTAGTTGTGGAAGTTTTAGAGAACCTTGCGTTCTTGGCAAACGCTAGCAATCTAGTCTTGTATCTATCAACAAAGATGGGGTTTTCGCCGTCAGGAGCAGCTAACGCAGTAACTGCTTTCATGGGAACAGCGTTTTTCTTGGCCCTTCTTGGAGGATTTTTAGCAGATGCTTTCTTCACCACTTTCCATATCTATCTAGTCAGCGCCGCCATCGAATTCTTGGTTAGATTTTTTTTTCATAAATATCAACTACTAAGATAATTACATTCAAACTTTAAAACCCATACCGCTCTACCTAACACCAGGCATGAGAAACAGACTTCAGCAAAGAATGTTACCAAGTTATTAAATGTAGATAAAAATAGTAGATAGTTTTGAGTAGCTAATCCCATTATTTGGATGGTATGGTTATACAAAATCCACTACTTTAAGTGTCATTAGTGCATTCATACAAAACTCAAAACTCGAAACATGGTTTGGTACGATAATTAATTAACGTGTGTGTGTTATATACATGTACTAGCTATACAAAAATAATTTAATAATCTTAGATACTTTTTGAAATTAAAATATTTTCATAAAATCTTTAATGCTAATTTGTGGAACATACTACAGGGCTTATTGGTACTAACGATCCAAGCACACGAGCACTCCACGGAGCCATGGGCTCGTGTAGTTCTCTTCGTTGGTCTATACTTAGTAGCTCTCGGTGTTGGAGGTATAAAAGGCTCGTTGCCACCTCACGGAGCGGAGCAGTTTGACGAAACAACACCGACTGGGAGGAGACAAAGATCCTTCTTCTTCAACTACTTCATTTTTAGCCTCTCGTGCGGTGCCTTGATAGCCGTCACGGTCGTGGTCTGGCTCGAAGACAACAAAGGCTGGTCTTATGGGTTCGGTGTCTCCACGGCCGCGATCTTGATCTCAGTTCCGGTTTTCTTGTCCGGTTCTCGCTTTTATCGGCTCAAGGTTCCCAGCGGAAGTCCCATCACGACTCTATTCAAGGTCTTAACCGCTGCTTTATACGCTAAGTATAAGAAAAGAACTTCAAGAAACGATGTTACGTGTCATACAAGAAACGAATGCAACGACGATATAGGCAAGGGAAACGCAGATAGAGATGAAGAGATTCTTGGATCATTCCTCGATGAAGCTGTGAGAGAGCGTGAATCCTTACCTAGACTGCTCCGTTGCACGGAGGAACAAGTCAAAGACGTGAAGATAGTCATCAAGACTTTACCAATTTTCATGTCTACCATTATGCTAAACTGCTGTCTAGCTCAGCTCTCGACTTTCTCCATCCAACAAGCTTCGACGATGAACACGAAGCTCGGGTCGTTAACCGTCCCACCTGCGGCATTACCTGTATTCCCAGTCGTCTTCACAATGATCTTAGCTCCAACGTACAACCACCTCCTCCTCCCTCTCGCTAGAAAAACAACCAAAACCGAAACAGGCGTAACCCATCTCCAACGCATTGGAACAGGACTCGTCCTCTCTGTATTAGCAATGGCCGTCGCAGCCTTGGTCGAAATGAAACGCAAGCTTGTTGTTAAAGAGGTTACTTGCTGCTCAAGCAACAACGCACCTTTCTCTTATTCTTATTCTTCGCCGCTTCCTATAACGTTTCTTTGGATAGCTTTGCAATATTTGTTTCTTGGATCAGCGGATCTCTTCACTTTAGCAGGTATGATGGAGTTTTTCTTCACCGAAGCTCCTTCAACGATGCGTTCCCTTGCGACCTCGCTCTCTTGGACGTCTCTTGCCATGGGATATTACTTGAGCTCTGTTCTTATCTCGGCTGTTAATTTCGTCACGGGTTTGAACCAACACAAGCCTTGGCTTTTGGGGAGGAATCTGAACGAGTACCATCTCGAGAGGTTTTACTGGCTCATGTGTGTGCTTAGTGGGATTAATTTCTTGCATTATCTCTTTTGGGCTAAGCGTTATACGTACCGGTTCAACCAAAGCTAGCATGAACTAATTAATTGTATAGGGAACCTTGTTGTCTGTTAAATTAGCAAATCCATTATGGCTAGGGTATGATATCTTGGAGAATAAGTTATTATGATGGTAAAGTAGTTTTTACGGTCAAGATTATAAATTTAATTAGCACAAATCTTATACTATCCATTGCTATGTGATTAATATAGTTTTTATGTACTACACATATACACATGGTTGGAAAAAAATGGCAGTATACAATTGCTACGTTTATCAGTACTAACTACTAAGGTACTTACTACGTAAACCTGTGAACGTAGATCTCTAATCAGCTTTGGACAAAGATGAAAGATAAAGCTCCAGACTAGAGAGGGATTATTGTACGTAGTCTGATAAACTGTCACGACAATCATTTTGGGATAAAGGATCCAGATGGATTGTTGGAAGGTGATTGTAAAATATGTAACAAGAAATGTATGATTCATTGATTCAAATCGATCATGTATAAGCAACTAGGCGTGCGTATAAAAGTTCTATATATTGTATGATTCTTTATCGAATTAATTAAATCGATTACGTAAGCAACAAAGGCGTGCGAATAAAAGAGTTTTATTACATGTTACATTGGCAAATGGCAAGTCCTCTAGTAATACCACCCCCAGTGCGTACTGGTTCAAACCAAGCTATGCCTCTTAAGGTAAAGGATGGACAGGTTGTGATGAACCTTTTCATCATATCAATCGGTATGATGTAACTTTGGAAGATTCTTTGACAGATCAACCTTTTTTTTTCTTTTTGAATAAATTTAAAATTTATTCATCCAAAAACACTTTTTTACAATGAATGCATCTATAGTTTGTCAAGATTCGATAAGAACTACAACGAACAAATTGCCAATTATTTTGTCAAGAGCCCAGGTGTTTTTGCTACAAATGGGTGTTTTCTCTACAAATTAAACTTAAACGGACTCTAAGTGTAATATTGAAAAGATAGGGGGTAAGAATTAGAAATAGTTGTAAATACTAAGCGTTTTAGTCTCATCTGACCAGTGAAAATATATAAACGATCATCACAGGCTGTTTTGTTGTTTATTCACAGAGCTTAACAAAAAAAAACGTCTCATCTAAAATCAAACCCAGAAGAAAATCAAAAGACGGTAACTTTCGGTGAACCCTAAAATTCTCCTTTGATCTTCTTTCGCTTTTTCGTCTTCAAAGGTTCTAACTTTCTTGCGATTCTTCCAAGTTCGTCTGTAATCTCTGTGCTTAATTCTACTCTGGGGGCTCTGATTTTTGTGGGCTCGTGAGATTAGATCGATAGTAGAACCAAAATCGAGAGCGATCTTAGGTTATGGCCTTATGGATATATAATCAAGTTACAGTTTTGTTTTGTCTTATTATGCTCATGAACTTTCAATTAAAAAGTTGTGTTTTTTTTGTTTGGTTTCGATTAGAGTGAAGAAAGATGGGGAACTTGTTGTGCTGTGTACAAGTGGACCAGTCAACGGTGGCGATCAAAGAAACGTTTGGGAAGTTCGAAGATGTTCTAGAGCCTGGTTGCCATTTTCTCCCTTGGTGTCTTGGTCAGCAAGTTGCTGGTTACCTCTCTCTCAGGCTTCAGCAGTTGGATGTTCGTTGCGAGACTAAGACCAAGGTTTCTACTTTTTTTTTTTAAATCTCTTATTTTATGTTGTTTTTTTAGACAAAAGGTCTTAACTTTCTAGTTTCTTCTTTGGTGTGTGTGTGTGTGTGTTGTTTTTTTTTTTTTTTTTGTAAACAAAATGTGTGTGTGTTGTTGTTGCAGGACAATGTGTTTGTTAATGTTGTTGCATCGATTCAGTACCGTGCCTTGGCTAATAATGCCAATGATGCCTTCTACAAGCTTAGTAACACTAGGAGCCAGATCCAAGCTTACGTCTTTGATGGTAACTCTCCTGATTTAGCGACTAAATGTGTTATAAAGAAACTCAGTTTTTTACTTTTTGTTTACAGTTATCAGAGCAAGTGTCCCCAAGCTGATTCTGGATGATGTCTTTGAGCAGAAGAATGAAATTGCCAAAGCTGTTGAAGAGGAGCTCGAGAAGGTAATCATTCTTTTTGTGTTTTTCTCTTTTGGCTGTGCTTATGGATTGGATGTTCACTTTGTATCACTCTCCCTCACTTGTAGGCAATGTCTGCTTACGGTTTTGAGATCGTCCAAACTCTCATCGTTGACATCGAGCCTGACGAACATGTCAAACGAGCCATGAACGAAATCAACGCTGGTAAACCAATACCTTCCCATCACTTCATTTAATTGACTTAATACTTCTTTCTTTGTAAACCTCTGAGTTTCTGCTCCTTTGTAGCTGCAAGGATGAGGTTGGCTGCGAACGAAAAGGCAGAGGCTGAGAAAATCCTCCAGATCAAGCGAGCTGAAGGTGAAGCCGAGGCCAAGTACCTGTCTGGTCTAGGTATCGCCCGTCAGAGGCAAGCCATTGTCGACGGGCTACGCGACAGCGTCCTTGGTTTCTCTGTGAATGTTCCCGGGACTACTGCTAAAGATGTGATGGACATGGTGCTCGTTACGCAGTACTTTGACACGATGAAGGAGATTGGTGCCAGTTCCAAATCCTCTGCTGTCTTCATTCCCCACGGACCAGGAGCTGTTCGCGATGTGGCTACTCAGATCAGAGATGGGCTCCTTCAAGGCTCCTTTGCAGACCAGTCCTGAAATATAAGATAATGGACTGATCATTATATGTTCTCTACTAAGCTTTGCTGTGTGTTAAATTCCTATGATCTTGTGTTGAGAAACTCTCATGCTTTAGGTTTCTATATTTTACGTTTTTGGAGTGTGCAGCCAAAAAATCGTAATTAATCAAATAATCTTATATGTTGATCATTTTCAAACTTGCGAACACTTGTGACTTCAAGGGGTTACATTAGATGCTAAATAAAATAAAAAACTTATTTGCTTGGAGTTAAAGGAATGAAGAGAGACACTATTAAATATATATATAGTTTCTTTCTTTTTCTGTCAATTAATATTTTTATTAAGTCAAATTTTCTAGACAAATCAAAGAGGAAAAGAGAAGTCAAAGACCGAAAAGACTTTGAATTGTGTGGTACTGGTACATGCTAAACAATCTTTTAATGATTCGATGTTAAGCTGTTGATCATTCATATCATATATTCGTCAGACGTCTGTATCCAAATGATGTGGCTACTTTGAGATCAGAGATGGGCTCATATGCACGTCACTAGTGCCATTTCCTTTTATTGGCAACAAGATATTGACATTGACATAGGTTATGTAGGGCGTTATATATAGGATCAAATAATACATCTATCAAAGGCAAAAGCATTCACATGCTGGGTACGCGTTATGAAATAATTTTGGGACTTAAATAGTCGTAGAGATGGTGATATGTATGCAACTTGGCAGACGATGCTACCAAGTAGCTATGCTATACTAAATAACAAACGATTATATAGTTTCTAGAAGAAGAAAATTCAGCCTTTTTGGATATTTGATCATACATATTATAGCAGGAGGGTACTTTCATGGTGGAAGGATTAAATTTACCATCTTGTCCCTCACCCATAATGATTATTTGATATTTCAACCCAATATCCCTCATAATTAGTTTTTCCGTCTTGCATGGGGAGTCCAAATACTTGTGTCAACGCACCAAATTATTTTAGGGAGAATTTGTGAGATATACATAAGATGCACTAAACTAAAGAATATGTCCATTCTACAGTATAGACTCATTGATGTGACAGGTTCTTCAAAAAATGCCACTACTATCCTTCAGAGAGCGCGTGGACGTGAAGAAGAGAAAACAAATAAAAAGCATACTATACAATATTCATTATAGTTTAACAAAACAACGGATATCCACAAGCAAAATTCGACTATACTATATGCATAATAGTATGGACAAAGCTGCAACAAAATTAAACATTCACTTGTAAGAATATATCATTTACCCAAACTATATATCTTAAACCATAAACCCAAACCATATACCAAAAACTCTAAACCCAAACCCCAAATCCTAAACCATAAACCTTAAACCCAAACTATGAACCCTAAACTCAAACTATATACCCTAAACCCAAACCATATACCCAAAACTCTAAACCCAAACCCTAAACCATAAACCCTAAACCCAAATTCTAAACTCTAAACTCAAAATATATACCCTAAACCTAAACCCAAACTCTGAACCCTAAACTCAAACTATATATCCTAAACCCGAACCCTAAACTCAAACCATATACCCAAACCATATACCTAAACCCTAATCTTAAACCCTAAACTCTAAACGCAAACCCTTATCCATTACGTGACTATGCTATACATATTATGGTATGGAATACTCCACACACTCACAAACTTTGTATATATGAAATTCTTTATAATTTTCTTAGAAAGAAAGATGATGAGTGACAAAGGTATTGGAGAACAAAACAGTGTAAGTGATCAAGTAGTGACTAAGAAAAATCAGGAGGCACAGAAGGAGATACAAATTGGAAAAAAAGAGAAAAAGAAGTGTATCATACTATACCGTAATTTAAAATAGTATGGAACATATGACGCATGATATTGTTCATCTTCTTCCCCAATTCAATCCAACCCTAAACCTTAAACCCAAACCATATAACCTAAACCCAAACCCTAAACCCTAACCCCAAACCATATACCCTAAACCCAAACCGTAAACCATAAACCCTAAAACCAAATTCTGACCCCTAAACCCAAACCATATACCCTAAACCCAAATCATATACCCTAAACCCAAACCTTAATCCTAAACCCTAAACCCTAAACCCAAACCCTTATCCATTACGTGACTATGCTATATATATTATGGTATGGAATACTCGACACACCCACAAACTTTGTATATATGAAATTCTTTAAAATTTTCTTAGAGAGAAATGATGAATGGCGACGGTGTTGAAGAACAAAACAGTGTAACTGATCAAGTAGTGAATAAGGAGAATCATGCGGCAAAGAAGGAGATACAAATTGCAAAATAAGAGAAAAAAAAATGTATCATACTATACTGTAATTTAAAATAGTATGGAACATACCGCATGATACTGTTCATCTTCTTCCCCAATTCAATCCATCGTTCTTTTCACCTAGATTTTCTGTTTTACATGGACGACGTCCGTAAGTGAAAAAAATTCCAGTTTCCAAGTTAAAAAACGATATCCTACTTATGCCAGACAGCCGAACCATTTATACTTGATTTAACTTCTCTGTTCCCAAATTCAGATTTCCACACACCTTCTTACAATCATTTTTTTGCCGTACGCAAGATATTGTAAAGTAGAAACAAAATTTTCATTTTCAGAATAAAGAGATCAAACACTCGTTGGTGTTTACACGCGCAGGAAAGGATATTTTTGGCACTTTACACAATAATATATAACATATCATAGCCAAAGTTATACTATGGGTATAAGTTTTTTTTTTCCTTTTCTTATGTGTATGGGCTCCAATTTCCCATTATTTTACTATTGATTGCGTTGTAACAATAAAATAAGTAATGATAGCATCTTAGAGATGAAGTTCATCAGATTTTAATTATTATGAGTTTGATCCATCCGAATGCTTTGTCTGGTCGTACATTATATTAAACCATAGGCCTAAACTTTGTATAGTGGTTCAATGGAGGCATAAATCAGAATCACCAAGCTGATAATTTAAAACAGATGGTTTTTGTACAATATATACAAACATATAAATTAAACAAACGAAAACCAGAAATGAGAAAATCCTACCAAAAATACGATGAAAACAACATTCATCAGCACTTCTTATCAAGATCCCCAAGAAAAAAACAAAATGTAGAATTATATATTGTAGTACATATCAATTTGTGTTTGGAAATTGAGTTAATTAGTTGGTGGTGGTGCATCTGCTGCTGCTACGGCACTACCTTTGGCTTGTTCAGCATCATGAATAAGCTTAACGATCTCATCTTTCTTTAAGACCATAGCTTGAATCTTTTCTTCAATCTTCTGAAGTTTCATCTTCAACTTCTCTGGATCTTTCTTATCTTCAGGGTTCTTCTCTTTCTTCGTCTTCTTATCTTTCTTCTTGCTCTTCTTCTCTTGATCTTCTCCTTCTTCTCCTCCACCGTTTTTATCCTCCTCGTTCTTATCCTTCTTATCTTTATCCTTCTTCTTCTCCTTCTTATCTGCTTTCTCAGCCTTGTTGTGTTCCTCTTCTTTATCACCATGATTCTTCTTCACTTCTTTCTCTTCTGTTTCTCCCATATTATTCTTAATGAAACTTGGGGTTTTATTTTGTTTACTCTTAGATAGTGCTTCTAAAACGTATTCTTACATATTTCTTGTCTAACTATGAATCACCCTTTTTATTACATATGGATGTTCAGCTAATTTTAGACATGATTAAACCACATCCGTAGACATTACTTCAATAACGAGAATTACGGATTCTCTTATGTTTACAAGTTTTTCTGTCTTTAGATTTTTCGATTTGAGGGAATAATGATGCTCAGCCATAGAGTTCCAACCTCATAAAGTTTTCACAATGCTACGATTTTAAGACCAATGAGTAAACTTGGTGATTTTGGTTATAGATATGATATGCATTTCGCTAAAATATTATTATCAGCCTCAAAGAGATTTATTAATGTCTTTCTCGAAATAAATACCAATATTTTAGACAAAAAATAATAAGAAAAACATTAAAATTCATATGAACGTACATAACAAAGGATACATTTTAGTTTTTAATCATGCATACACTTACTCGTCCTTTGAATCGTAAGATGTACCATGTCTCTTGTCAAAAACAGCTTTGAAAGACTCGCGCTCCGCTCTTAGCTGATCTTGAAAGATTCCTTTTACCTTTGCTTTTCCAATTGCATCAGCTAGTGCACGGCTCTCTGCTTCCGATAGAGGATTTGATTTCTGCATTAACAAATGACAAAATACTTTAAAATGGGAAACACAAAATAATAAGAGTAAGAACACAGTCATATTAATCGTTTGCTTACCAAGTTATAGCCTGATCCGGGACCTATAACTAAAGAAGGCATGTTCATATTCCTTGCACCAATTGAAAACCCTGCATCTCCTCCCTATCCGCATAAACAAATGCAATGTATGAGCCAGAGATTTTTTCCAAAAGATAAACATGATTTTAAAGCTAACGGATCTTCTAGAAGATCAACGTACAAAGCAAAGATGTGTGTGTATGTTTATACCTTATCGCCCCACCAAACAGTTTTACCTTTCGTCAAGCGTTCTTGGCTTGACCTGGAAAGAGATTTTGAGTTTTGTCTAGTACTTCGAGACTTCTCTGTTTCGTTGTCTTCCTCCACATTTGACCATTTACTTCTACTTAGTTCTTTCACTTCTGTATGGGAGCTAGTTTCTTCTTCCCATTTCCTCTCATTTATGTAAGAGTCTGAGAAAATATCAATAGAAAGACTCAGCTAAGTGTTTTTGGTATGTATTGGTGAAAAATAAGAAGGCAGACGCAGAATTCAAATTTTACCTTCGGTCCTACCCTTTCCTTCTGACCGGGTGTTGTTATCGGATTTTCTTTCTGGCAGTGCAAAGTCATCTTCCATGTCCATGTCCACCTAGAGCAAATGTAAGAGAAGTTAGGAGGCGGGATCATATAATGACGGTCAAAACAAGGGAATTTGTATGTACTTGTCAACTTAAGGACAGAGAGGTATATAATAATTTAAAGGACGTATTACCTCCTCGATTCCACTCTCCTTTAGGTCATCACATCGCGTAAGAGACTATCATAGAAAAAGAATATCATGAGATATTGTATTACAGAAAAGAAATAAGCTAGTATTGTTTAGAGTCCTAAAATATGCTTGCATGAAGCTCATCTTATGTTTGCATGAAGGTCATCTTATGTTCAGTTTTCTTCAGGTCAACACAAAATAATACATGAAAGCATTATTTTGGCATCTTCATCCCATTTATCAAAACGAAAGGTCAATGTTAGAAAGAAAAGATTGGCATAAGAACCTTGATATCCAGTTTCATGTACAACGATGGAGCTTCTTCCCACTGTTCTGCCATCTGTTGTACTTGATCCAGTGTGATACCGTGCACGTTTCTAGCTGCACATCCCTGTAATGATTTTTGAAACTGCTTAGCACAGCAAAATATGTGAGAGATTCTATTAAGATTTGTTATATAGTATTTCGAGAACTCACAGTTGGGTCCTTGTATGTTGCTTCCAATATGTAAGCTTCATATCCAGATCTCTGCACAAGAAAAAAAAACAGAATGTCAAGGAAACTTTAAAGTATGATTACGAAAAGCTTTCATTTTCTATTCTGAACTAGGAATATATTTTAGTCGAACTCTTTTTAAATAATACAAGAAAGTAACAATCCAAAATTCAACGTTTACAACAAGGATCCAATCATACACATAAACAGGACATCATTTAATTTTCCGGTAGATGAAAAATGAGGCAACAGGTCACTGTGCAAAAGCGAAGCAAAGGAAGATTTAATCAAACTGTATTTCAGAAAGGATGATGTGAACTCTCGCATTTCAAAGGAAATCTTATTCAACTTTTCATTTTCGCGTAATCAAAGCCAAGCAAAAAAAACGATGGAGCACAGCGGCAAATGACAAAAGTGGAAGAGTGTACTGCCACAAGCAAACAGTAATAATATCTATCTATAAACAAACAGAAACTGACACAATCCAGGGTGTCTTGGTCACTGAATGCAGATATATTGCAACCTCACGTAAAGTTCATCGCGTGATGTTTGGCAAATAACATGAAGCAAGCAGAAAATGAATAACAACTCCAACTTGCAGGTGAAATGCCAGTATACATAGTGTATACAGATACTAACAAGACTAAACGCTCTCATCTTTTAAAATATGGATAAGCCATGATAAAGGAGAAAGGGCTTGTTTATAGTTTGCCCCACGTCAACGTCCTCTTTGATGACAATCACTAAGCCAGTAGGCTTTAAAGGACCGTATTTATTTCCTTGATTTCAGCTAAAAAGAATGTAATACAGCAACCGATATATATATATATACATGGTAGTTTTAGAGAACGGAAAACTGTTTTCAACAACCATAATGAAGAAGCTGGAAGACTCGTAATCTTAAATCTAGGAAACTGCAAGGCTACTCATAATCTAATTATAAGGTTAAAATGACCAAAACATTGTCAGAAACGTCAACTTACTAAAAACATAATGTAAGAACAATATCAGCCATGAAACTAATCTAGGCACTTGAGAAACCAAGGATAACTAAGCACTTAAGAAGCTAGTTGACTACACAAATCATTATGAGTCTTCCATAAAATTCCGCAAACAACATCCAATCTCCACAAGGTAATACAAAAAGAAGTGAGGATATACCTTTGCTGTTGCCCAAAACTGAGCAAAATCAGGTACCCGCAGATTACGGTCATCCACTAAGATGAGCCACAAATACCAGCAAGAAACGGTCAATTCCAGAAAACAAACTGCATCCGCGGTTAGCAAAATGAAAGTAGTGCTTGGACAGTGCACCACTCAGTCCCCAGCTAAACTAATGAGTATCCCTAAATAAAGACCTTACACTTTGAAATATATACCACTCCCTAGTCCCTATACCTTGAGAAACAAGATAGCTAGGAATGATATTAAGTTCTTTAAACTAGGAAACTAAAGAAACCATGTAAAATGAAATGTTTTCTCAAAAAGAATAATAGCCATCATGTCAACATCGTCAAACTAAAAGAGACAAAACTTCATCAGATCACAAATACCAATTACCTTTTGCAGTCAAAACTGGTATATAGTCATACATTATAGTAAGCTGTTACGGGGAAAAAAAATCATTACCGATTACAAAGCTGAAAGCCCCATCTTCAAGAGTCCTCTTAAAAGCTTTCAGCATGCTTGAACGATAGGCCTGAGAATTCAAGTGTGCCAAGAAACCTTAACAAAAAGAAAAGTATCGTCGTGGTTTTATAGTCATGCATCATTTTATCTCAAGATACCTCTTCCATCTCAGGTTCATAGCAGTATTCCATGACCTTCTTCACAACAGGTCTCTTGCTTCTACCAGAGCTTGAAGAAGTCGAATCACTCTCCTCAACCTTGTACAGTAACAAAGCAACACAAATATTTTAGGAATCTTTTGATGGTAAGGGGTAAAAAAAAATCAATTCTTTTAAGAACCTTCTCAACTTCAGTCATGAAGTAATCGTCCATAGAATGGATTCGTGGAGCAGTGCCGCCATTTTCTACCTCCATGTCACGCAACAACTTGGCTAAATAACTCTTCCCACTACCTGAATATATACAAACTTGGCTAAGTAACAAAAACACCTTCCAAATCATTTACAATTTGACGCCAAAAGCAAAGAGAAGGCTCGGAGAAACAACCTGGTAGCCCTCGAAGGATAATAACAAAATGATCAGGACGCGTAGAACGATGAGGAGGCTTCAGCAAATGGGACACATCAATCACTTTAGACCGAGTTGGTGCTAAAGATGGCTACCAAAAAAAAAAAACAAGATATCATCATCAGTACACAGTATCATTTTTCGAGGTAACAATATAACCAGCATGACGAAGGCAAAATTACCGAAGAATTTGGCATATGAGGATGAGATGGAGGCAGAGGCGGTGGTGGTGAAACAGGAAGCGGAGGCTGACCATTAGGACCACCGAAATAGCCTCCTCCGTACTGCGGCGGAGGAGCTACACCGTTAAATTGACCTCCATTCCTATACTGATGATTCATCTCAACATCTAGATTTCCCGGATACGACGGCGCGGTGGCAGTTAAACCGTAACCATGATCCCTCACCATCTTCAACCTCCGCTCGTTCTCCCAGTAGATCTGAGGATTCTGATAACCATCGCTCCCGGGAACAGAACCACCTCCGATCGCATCGATCCGAGCTCTCTTGTAGCTCCGATCAGCTTCCCTATCGCAATCGACAACCGGTGGTCTCCATTGATTCCCGTGGTGAGCTTGCCACGGCATTGGATAGTGATTCTGCGGTCGAACCGGTGGTCCGGCGAACGAGTCGAATCCAGGACGTGGTGGATTGAAGTGAGGAGGGAAGTGCGGGAAGGAAGACGGTGGGCAGAAAGGGAAGTGCGGCGCCGTGCAAACCGGGCATGTGTTTGGCTGTGCTGGTCCTTGATGCTGCCATTGATGATGATAGTTCCCGAAGTTATTATCCATTCTCGATTTAAATATTTTGTTCAAAAAGAGGTGATGAGAGGAACACTATATCTTAATTAGGGTTTATGTTGATGAAATTGATTTGAGAGTTGTGGAACGGAGAAGGTGAGAGAACTTGGAACTGTAGCTTAAGCTTTTATCTGAATAAATAAATTTTTGAAGTGACGACGAATCATAATGAACAACGATAAATAGTGCGGCCCAAAACTATGAAGAGTGAGGCCCATTTTTACTAACGTGAGTGCATACAAGAAGGCCCCAGCCGAACTACAAGTTGGAGTTGCCGAGTTGCTTTAGCTTTCGGTTCTCATTTTTTAAACTATTGACAAAATTATATGATTGGTTTGATCAAAATAAAATTATATGATTGGTTAGACTTTTATTTAAGGTCTGCATTTATGATAATTAGTGGTCACCGAACCAGACAAATAAAACAGAGTGGTCACCAAACTACTGTATTTATGTTTTCCATTCACATATAAATTCCATCGAACTATCATTGTCGATCATATATCTACTATATATATAGGCTGACAAAAGAAACGGAAATACGTGTTTTTTATTTATATATATAACGTTGTTACAAAAAAAAATTATATATATAACGTAGTTTTGTATGTCAATTTTCACAAAAATATGGATCAAAAGATCAAATTCGAAACATCAATCTTTGATAGTATCACCTAGTTTCATTTTACAAATCGCTACGTTTTCTTAAACGACCAAAATCCATATCATCTCACAACCTTGCACTTACTTCTATTACTAGGATGTGATGTCATTAGTATTAGTTTAGAAAGAAAATAGAGAAAAAAATAATATGACAAGCTGTGTTTGCAAATCTAGGACGTACATATATTCCCATGACCTCTCTTTCTTGCCTTTCAATCTATGTTCAATCACTACATGGAATCAATAATTATAAAAAGGAACGCGTAACCTACGTCTAGTACGTCATTGCAATGACATATGATAAAACATTTGAAATGTTCAATATACTGTATGTGGAAAGAAAAAAAAAAACTGAATAGATAAGTTTTTATCACCTCATGATTTGATGTGATTAAACATGACATCGAAGAAGATAAGTAGATACATATGACATTTTTTCCAAAATATTACGGAGAGAAAAAGTACTCTTGACCAAATACACCGCGTTTTAAAATTGGAAGACTTCTTCTTAATAAGACTATGTGACATAGTTTATTATATTTCATTTGACATGTCATCGTCAGTGGTTCATGGATGATTAGTGGATTACGCTCCTTGTTAGGTCAATGAACTTAAAAGATTTTTGGCTCCTAATGAATTAAAATAACAATTAATCTTCGTAATGTAATCATTTAATTTTGTTTTCTCTCCGTTAATGAAAAAAAATACTAAATACAAAGATTTTTTCCGTGTATATATATTTACACGGGACCCAACTTTCTTTAACGTTTCAGAAATAAACTCAGCAAGAAACAGCTTTCTAGACAGACATGCAGACGAGCCGGTTACTCTCCCTTTCCTCAAACTCCCCGAGCTTCGGTAGTTTCTCCTCCGCCGTAGACCTCGCCTCAATCGCCGCTCGAGTCGTGGAGGAGCTCAGAGACCGAGAGCAACGATCAGACTCCCACCGCGACGACAACAACAACAACAGCGACGACGATGATAATAGTAATTTCGAGTTCGCCTTCGACTGTCCTATGTGTTCTCCTCCCGTCGCTACCGCCGACGAGATTTTCTGTAACGGTCAGATCCGTCCGTCGAACCCGTACAGTGGTGAAACGGAGAAAGTCGGAGGAGAATCTTCACCGGAGAGCACGGTCCCGAGACGACGTCGTCCCGCGCTTAGAAAGTTGATGAGCGAAGAGCGAGATGCGACGTCGAATTCTTCTTCGTCGGAGGCCGGCGATGATCTAACCGGAGTTCCACCGGAGAGTTACTGCGTTTGGACACCGAAACAGTCAAGGGACGATGATCTCCGACGACTCTCGTCTTCTCCATCGCACAGCAAACTCAAAAGCAACTCGGCGGGGTTCTCGAAACGATGGAAGCTGCGGAGTCTTCTCTACGCGAGAAGCAGCAGCGAAGGGAACGACAAGCTCGTGTTTCCTGCGCCGGTTAAGAAGGGAGATGAAACTGCTAGCTCTGATCAGGAAGAACAGCTGTCGAAGGTTGTGGTCGGAGAGGAAGGAAAGGAAAGCGAAGAGACGAAACGACAGCCGTTCGTGCCGTATAGAAAGGATATGATGGGGATAATAAAAAATGTTAATGGGCTTAGTCGTCATTTACGTCCTTTTTAAAAGGTGACGTGGATCTCGTGAAGGAGAAAGAAGAAACCAAAATCGAAGACGTGGACTTTAAGTGGGCTTCGGTTTCTTTTCCTTTTCTCTCTCTCTCAACCTTTTTCTTTTTGGTTTCATGGAAAATCTTGAGTGTTTGCGAGAAAGAAAGAAAGTGCATATTTTTTGAATAATTTTTAATTAAAATTTTCGATGTGTCGGTTTGGGTTAGATATAAGTTGTGGTGGTTTGATGATTATTAGAATGGAGACTAATGTTTATTATTCAATTTATTGTAAAACACATTGTCATAATTTGAATTATTTTACCTAATTATAGAATTGTTGGCCGATTCAAACGTCTACACGGTATATCACAAAAGCAAGAGACTACTTGATGACCTGATGTTTGTGTGTATTATAGAATTCAAAACTTGGATAAGTGTTTTATGTTTCTTTATTTAGACAAAAGAGTGTGGTCCTTTAACGTGTGGAATCTACGCATATATGCTTTTTATAAATATAGATATGGATGCAATTGTTAATTTGGATATAAAGCCTTTAGGTGGATATTGTAGGAATGTTTGGTTTGCCTGGAGATCTTGTTCAAGTTTCCATAAAGAGAGATTTGTGTTCACATTATTGAGTGAGTCGCTTGGGTCGTCCCATCTACATAAAAAAATCAGGAAGAATTATGTATTGGGAAAATTAAATTAATTTAATACTAAGTCGTCGATCATTCATTCTAGAGTTGAAGTTTATGTTTAGTGGGAAATCCACAATGATATTAATATATTGGAACTATAAAACTAGAAATCTAAATATATATATATACTATAATGGATTTCAATTTCACTATTGGTTTGATTGATAATTCTTAGAGCAATGGTAACATGTATATTTTTAATGATTATCAACTAAATTGTAATACAAAGGAGACAAATATGAACGTCTTACCAACCAAATTAACTCAATTATGAAGTATCTTAGATTCTCACTATAACAACTCTTATCGCTTAAGTTATAATCAAAATACAATCTACAGTATAACATACGTACAAGTTTATACATGTGTCTTTTTGGGAACGAAGCAGCGCCTCAGGTAAACTGATAACACGAATGATAAGAGATGATGAAGATAATGACTTGCAAGTTACGATTAATGATGACTTACATGATCATAAGTCGGACAGTTGATTTCATATTATGTTTATTAATAATATCTATACAAAAGAACATCATCATTTCAAAATAATGAGCCGACAAAATAAACATTTTTGTTGTTGGAAGTCGGTTTTACCAAACGAATTATTAATGTAATGTGAATATGTTTCGTATATGACTTGCAAGTTTAAATAATTCCTAATGATTTTCGCGGTGGGAGTAGGTTAAGAAGAGTCGATTGCAGTCTTTATTCCTACTCTTGAGACAAAATGATTTTTGATTAGTTTTCTTAATCCAAATTCATCATATCAGTATAGGGGACAAACTTATAAGCTCTTAAATCTTGCAGTAGTCTTAACATTGATACTTTTAGAGCAACCATCCTTATTTTTGTAAAAAAATGGCAAACAATAATTAGTTTCACTTTCTCCATATCATATCAAACGATGCTTTAGTAAAAAATAAAAATACATAGACCAGTGTCGTTTTCGTAATATTAATGAGCTTTTGTTTGTTTGACCAATTGTATTTTATATTATTGGTTAAATTTATGTTTAGGTAAGTAATAAAATATTTTTTTATCATACAAATATTTTTTTAAAAGATTAAATATTTTTAGATTTATGTGCAGGAACCTTAGTATTACTCTCAAGAGAAAAAAATATCAGTTTTATTGGTTTATTATGGGTTTTAAAATTTCGGCTTGGCTCAGTTCGGATCACAGACAATTTAGGTACAACTTAAAATCGGTAATCCTTGCCAAAAACGGTGTCAAAATATTCCCACTCGCTGCACTAATCTTCTTTCCATCATTTCTTTATTATTCACTTCACTCCAACAACAAGTAATATAATCATCAGGCAGGAACTGGCCTCGCACCAGAAGAAAGCTGTAGATTGGCAGCGTATTCACGCGCCCACAAGTCATAGTGAACAATCTCTTCAAGCGACGGCGATGTTACCAACTCGCTTCGATGTTTATCGCATGTTAACTCCACCACCTTGAAGATATCCAAATAGCTTATCCTGTACACACAAAAACAAAAATGTTATACGTTTTCAAGAACACTCTGAGATGACCCCATTTACAAAAAAAAAAAAAGAAAAAAATTACTTTTCATCAATGAACATTTCAACAGCTTTCTCGTTAGCAGCACTGAGAACACCAGTCATAGTACCTCCAGCTCGTCCCGCAGCATAAGCAAGATCCATTGATGGGTATTTCACATTGTCTGGTTTCTTGAAAGTCAACGAACCCAGTCTGCCAAAAACCACACAATCTTAACCCACTTTTGTTTTTTTATTTTTAATATAAATAAAACGAACCACAAATATATAACTGTGGTTTGCTTACTTGCAAAGGTCAAGTCTTGGCCAAGTTACTTCGGAACAAGGAACTCTATCGGGCCATGACATGGTGTAGAGAATCGGCAAACGCATATCAGGCCATCCCAGTTGAGCAAGCACAGATGAATCCTATGGAACAAAACAATCATATATATGTTAAAAGGATTTCTTTGTTTCTGAAAAACCAGTGGATCAATCATGAATCAGAAGCAAGACCTGTGTTTCAATCATGGAGTGTATGATACTCTGAGGGTGAATAACAATCTCTATATCGTCATACTCAGCTCCAAACAAATAATGAGCTTCAATGACCTCAAGGCCCTATTTCAAGAAAATCAAGAAATTCATCTTACACCATGATCAAACCTACTTATATAAAATCAGAGTTTTCGTTTGAGAAAAAAGAACCTTGTTGAAAAGCGTAGCCGAGTCGACTGTTATTTTCTTTCCCATGTTCCAGTTAGGATGCTTCAACGCATCTGCTACTTTAACTTCCTTGAGCTTTTCAACAGGCCAATCTCTATAACCAACATCCAGTGAGCATTTCTTATTAAACCAAATAAGAACCAAGAAAACAAGTTTATACAGAGAGAGAGAGAGAGAGAGAGAGAGAGAGAGAGAGAGAGAGAAGAATAGTTTTCATATGTTGAAGACAAACCTAAAAGCTCCACCAGATGCAGTCAAGATTATCTTGCGCAAAGCGCCTTCAGGCAAACCTTGAATACACTAAAGAAACATAAACAGAATAAAACAGGAAACTTTCAACTCAATTAGCCAGAGATAGAAGAAATTGCTCAAGACCAACAAGTATAAGTCTAATAATACCTGAAATATAGCTGAATGTTCTGAATCAGCAGGAAGAATCTTAACGTTATGTTTGTTGGCAAGTGGAAGGACGAAGGGACCACCTGCGATTAATGTCTCTTTGTTTGCAAGAGCAATGTCCTTTCCCGCTTCAATTGCAGCGACCGTAGGCTGCAAGAAGAAAAAATAAAAAAAACAACAAGCTTTATCATCTTTAATTCCAGCTTCATATTCTCTCAACAGAGTTTATTATACCTTAAGTCCTGCGCAACCTACTATTCCGGTAACAACAGTTACAGCGTCAGGGTGACGAGCAACCTCAACCACTCCTTGCTCCCCAGGAATGATCTCAGGTTTATAGTCCAAACCGGCTAAAGCCTCTTTAAGCTCAGTGACCAATGACTCATTTCTAACAGCAACCAGTGCAGGTTTAAATCTCTTCACCTGCGTTGGAAAAGAGAGTCACACAACTAGTTTACAATATCTTTCTGACGAATAAAAATTGATGGCAGATTAGTCTAAACGATGGTTGAAAGAAATCTAAACAAAAGCTGATTTCTCTGTTTGACTTTGCTTGCACAACTAGTATACAGTATCTTGCTAATGACACTACCACTGATTCCAGGAGGTCTAAAAGAATGAATTGGAGAGAGTAATTACTGTAAAACTAACGCATAAATACCTGATCAGCAAGGAGAGCAACATTAGAGCCAGCAGCTAGAGCGACGACTCTAAATTTGTCAGGATTCTCAGCCACAATATCCAAGGTCTGCAATAAAACAAAACACACAAGACCTCCGTAATCAATAAGAATGATTAGTCTCTCATCCAAACTTCTACTAGTAAATCATTAAAGCATGAATGATGATATGGAGCTAGAAATCATGTGGCAAAAGAGCATACAAACAAAAGAGAACCTGGGTGCCAATAGAACCAGTAGAACCGACGATGGAGATGGGTTTAGGTCCATCCCAAGATTGACGAGGAGGCTCGGGAACAGCTCTCCCAGGCCACGCTGGAGGAGGAGGAGGTTGTTGCTGCTGCTGCTGCACTTTCACTGAACACTTGACTCCTTTTCCAACAAAACCTCTCCCTTGAGTCCTCTTCTTCCTCAAACTAAACCCACCTGTGACAACAACTCCCAAAGATGTGAACTTTAATACACTCAGGTACTGAAGTAATCACACGATTAGTGTCTCAATTCAAATCGAAGAATTTACAAAGAATCAGGTCTCATATGTCACAGTTCAAAGAAACCCAGATGTCAAAACTCAAAAGAGCATTACGAAAAAATATTGAAAGTTTGAAGCTTTTATTTTTAATCCAAGAGAGAGAGAGAGATTTGGGGAAGAGAAACCTGGAAGTTTGGGGGTTTGGTTGAACCTGGAAGTATCCAAGAAAGAAAGAGAGATGGATTCAGCTGGAGAGAGTGAGTTAAGTGTCATCATCAGTCAAAAATCTTTTCAAAAAATTCGAATATTTTCCAGAGAACCCCACTAAGTTTTTAGTAAAACTCTCGATGATGGAGGGAGAGAAAGAACAAACATAAACAGTGAGACAGAGAGAGAGATGATAAGAAAGAAGAATATAATGGATTAGTGGTGGTAGGATCGCGATTTTAATGGTTTACAACATTTTTGACATTTTTATTAAATAAAATAAAAATATATATGTCTCGTCTTTATTATGCTAAGATACATTTCTTTGTTATTAACAAAAGGAAGAATATCCTACTACACTAAGTGAGTGTTATGATGACCATTAATCGTGTTATTATATAATAGTATAGTTTTAAAAGCCTACTTTATATAAGAAAAATGACAAAAGTAACGGTTAAAGTGAGAGATACCACCTGTCGTCTTGTTTAATCAAATTTCTTAGTTCTGTCTTGATCTTTGATAGTTACAGATTCGAAGACCCTGGAAGAGTTTATGTAATTTGTTTAGTAGTCAGCCTATTATATATAGCTTTACCGAGATCCAGTATTGATCATTGTCAGGCCCACTATAATGTAAGGCCCAAATAAAGTTGTAATAAGGAAATTAAAAACCACACGACTACAAGCAGCCTTTTTATCCCATCTTTCTTCTCTTGGGGTGACCACCACACACACACACATACACACTCACCAATCATAAGAGATTTGGCGCAGAATAAAAACAAAACGGATGATGATTTCAGAAGCTTATTATTAATCCCTGCCTCGATATGGGCAAAGTCTGATTTATCATCATCATCATCATCTTCGCTTGGATACGTTGAAGGTGCGGGTGAGCTGCTGTGATTGATGGCAACTCCTTCCGACTCTCCTCCTACTCCGCCCGATGATAAATCCCCGATCTCAGGTTTCAATCACACCCTCTACTAATAGATTCTCGCCATTTGTCTCGATGCTGTAAAACCGTTATTAACTATTACGACTCACTTAGTTACTGATTCAACTATTGGTTATGAATGTTCAATCCCATTTAAAAATTTATTTTGATTGATTCTGGTGAACTAATTGCCACCTAGAAAAGATTTTTTAAGTATCTTATGTTATAACTTTGATCATGTGTGTGTTTGTTTCACAGAGGCTGTTACAAAAGAGGCGCAGCAGGCTAGCATCGCTCAGGAAACTCCTAAGCAGGAGGACTCTCTTCCCTCTGTCTTTAAAAACTCTGAACCTTTACGTGAGGATCAGATTCAGAACGCTATCAAGTTCCTTTCCCATCCTAGGGTTAGAGGATCCCCTGTTATACACAGAAGGTCCTTCCTCGAGAAGAAAGGCCTCACTAAAGAAGAGATTGACGAAGCTTTCCGCCGTGTCCCTGTAAGCTTTCTCTCTCTCTCTCTCTCTACTTCTTTGTCCAATTCCCTCTTCCTTGGTGGCTTACTTGTGTAAAACAAATCTTTAATCATTAGGATCCATCGCCAAGTTCGCAGACAACTGTTAGCACTCTAGGTAAATAAGCGAGAGAGACTTATCTTCTTTTTATGATTTAGACGTTTCACTTTTATGAATATATTTCTTTTTGTTTGATACAAACAGATGGACAGAAAGCAGTGTCTAATGTTCAGCCACAAGGGCAGGTACAAGCCATGCAGCCTTCTCCTGCTCCTGCTCCCGTTGTTATGATTCCACCACCTCCGAGTTTGCTCTCCCGACTTCGCTGGTACCATGCTGCTCTTGCTGTCGGAGTATTAGCTGCTTCTGGTGCCGGAACTGTTATTTTTGTCAAGGTACTGACTGACCTCAAACCCCCCTTTCTTATCTCCATTTCTATGCACAGTATTTAACTGTGGTTGTGTTATGAATTTACTTAGCTCATCGAATAAAGGAATAACATGGTTAGGCCATAACTGAAATGGAAGATTAGCGCTTTTGGAATTCATTCTGCATTTTTGACTTGAACAGTTTATTACTGTCTGCTAAATGTGTTTCAGTGCTCGTTTCTATTATTAATTTTCCTTGTACAAAATAAAGATCACACTGAAGTGAGAATTGTTTCCTGTTTCAGAAATCTCTCATCCCCAGAATAAAATCGTGGGTCCGCAGAGTTATGTTGGAACAAGAAACTGATCCTCTGAAGAAAGCTGATGCAAAACCTAGCTTAGCTGAAGAAGCAGTAGCTGCAGCCAAAGCTGCTTCGGCAGCTGCTTCTGATGTAGCCAGGGTTAGTCAGGAAATGATGATAACCAAGAGTGAAGGTACATGTTTCTTCTTCCTTTTTCCTTTTTTTTTTCCTGTGCTTCTTTCTTTTTTTTCAATGAAACCAAATTTGTGCGTTGTTTCTTGTCAGAGAGGAAATATTTTGAGGACTTAACGCGCCTGTTAGGCGTCCAAGTACAAGAAATGAAGGCCTTGAGCAATAATATCCGTAATCTCGAAGGTAAGTGTCCAAGCTCTATCTAAAGAGAAGACTTGTTAAACATACCTGCATCTTATTTTGAACAATTACAATCTTATTCTTTATCAGGAGCCATATAGGGTCTAATGTTTGGTTGATCGTAAGAGCCACTGCCTAATATTTCTAGTTCATACTTTCAGGGAATTCCAACAACCTCCCCAAGGTTTATTCAGCTGATCAAGAGGTTTATGGTGGTGGTTTGGTCAAAACTTCGGGAGAAAGGGTGAGTAAAGATTAGAATTTGAAACCAAAACACCTTAGAGAGTAAAGTTTTAGTCCTGTAGTCGCCAATAAGGCTATACGGTCTCTTCTATTATGGGATGTTTCTCACAACCGAATCCTATGAGGAAATAAACTCTGTTAAATCAAGGAAATAAAAAAAAAATCTGAATAAATTCAAAGACTCATGATACTTGAACTTGGTATAATACTGATAGAATAATGGTATAACTGTTCTTGTCTTTGTAATTCCGTAGGCATTTTTGTGTTTAGGTTGGACCAATTGATAGAGTAAAGGAAAATCCAAAAACAACGTCTTATTGAATATGGATGAAAGAACGAGAATCTGAAACCAAAACACCCCAAAAGGAAGAATGATCTTCCGTCAGCTAAAAATTAAGTACACTTGAACTTGATAGTATAGTCCTTTTGGTAACGTTAGGAACGTTGATATGTGATGCAGAGATCATATGCAAATGGCAGCAACATTGATTATGACACGCGCTCAGGTTACCTCTCTCTCGCTCTGCTCAGTGTGCTTTATGTTTTCTTATAATTTATTAGGTTGTTCTCTTTAACTAATGGAATAATGAATACTACAGCACGGTCTGCTTCTCCTCCTGCGCCACCAGCTGATTCTTCTATGCCCCCTCATCCGAAGTCATACATGGATGTAATGTTCTGAAATCTCTAAAATTTACTGCAGAATCATGTGTTTATAATGAATCTTTACCCTTTGAATTCCAATTAACCTTCGTAACATTTAGCTGAGGACTGATGATGTTGCAGATAATGTCTATGATTCAGAGAGGAGAGAAGCCTTCAAACATTCGGGTAAACTGAAAACCAATTTCTTTTGCACATTTTATAGACTAGTGTAACCTTACAGTTCACTGTGACAAACTTGTCGCACTTTCACTGAAATACAGGAGATTAACGACATGCCACCCAATCCGAACCAACAGCTATCAAATCCTCGCATCGCTCCTAAAAATAAGGTACAAGCTACAATGTCACTGAATGTCGATAAGTCTTTGTATTGTAGCTTGACTGTAACTTGGCTGATTTGATTACTGATGTGATCTCTTACTATTGTTAGCCATGGGAGTACGGTCAAGCGCCCCAAGACGAGAGTTCCAATGGTCCATGGTGGCAACAGAAAAACCCTAGCTCCACGGACTTTGGCTATGAGACAACAGCGTCCAGGTCCATCGGTATCCAAAATGAAACAAACACAATGGAACCAGCAGCTCTCCCAAGGCAGCGATCGTGGGTTCCTCCACAACCACCTCCAGTTGTTATGCCAGAAGCAGCTGAGGCCATTCGCCGTCCTAAGCCGCCACAAGCTAAGATAGACCAAGAAGCAGCTCCTAGGGATGACCAGTCAGGTGTGAGCGACGAGTTACAGAAGATCACTAAGTTTTCTGAATCTGGTGGTGATGGATCAGGAAACTTGTTGATCACAGAGATCCAAGAAGAAACAGAGCAGCAACAATTCAGCCAAGAAGGAAACTAAAATGATATTTGTGTTTCTTGATACAAAAATACGTTATATTGGGGTTTGCTTGTAAGAGAACATGTACTTAGGTGTTGGGATTTACCACCTACCTCGATTTAATAATAGTTATTAGAAGGAAACAAGTCAAGCCTTGATTCACAAGTAACTTCATTCATTTGATGCTTGCCTTATTTTAAAATATATTGAAAATATTAATCACAGAAAGAGTAGCTATAAGAGAGGCTATACAAAGACAAAAGGGATGTAACTAAGAGGAAGCATGGGTGAAGAGCCTGTAAGAAGAAATCAAAGCGCTGACCGCAAACGCCACAAACGCTATAAAAGAAACCGCAATAGAAGCGGTTGCCATTTGAGTAAAGTCATCTTTCCCCCAATTAGATACCCAATCATCAACTCTAGTAGCAGCGCATGAAGAAGCCGACAACAGAAGATACGCAAGAAGCTTATAGAAAGAAAAAAAACTCATCAGAATCAATACGTTTGATTACAAAATGCAAAAATTGTTAAAAGCACACTCACTTGATCCATGGAGAAGACGAAGATGTCATGAAATCCACAGTTTATCATATAAGTCTCTTTAGCGATGTAGCAAGCAGCGTCGCAAGCTTCAAACGCGGAGTATACGAATGCTATAACGTTTACAGCCAAACAATACCTGCAAGATTAGATTAAGGAAGGGGTTTCAATTATAAAACCCCTAAAAAATTGTGTAAAAGAAGAAGAAGAGGGGGTGACGTGACCTGTACTCTTTGTAACGATCATAAGAATCGCCGCTCCACCCTTGCGTTTTATCAGCCGCCATGATCGAAAACGAAATCACGCACAAAATCACTTCGCTCACTCTAAACCCTAGCGCCGCCATACTCACCAATTCATCTCGTCTTGCTCTGTTCACCGCCGTCGCCATCGTCATCCCCGATTCTCCTCCTCCACCTCCTCCGACCTTCCTCGTCTCGGTTTGTGGACCTTCCTCTCTCACCCAGCGGTTGAACACCACCATAGACGACGGAGACTTCTCGGAGGAAGAGTTCGTCGGGGCTCCTCTCGCGCTCCTCTGATTCCGCGGCGGGAACTGAGGAGGAGGCGGCGGAGGAGGAAGAGGCGGGAACTTGCCGTCGGTTACGATCGCCTTGGGGTTGTTGTCGAGTTTGAAAGGAGATCCCTCGGGGGAAACGTAACGGCTCTCCGGTGGATCTCCGGCGTCTGAGAGAGGAGAATGGAATCGGAGAGGTGAGAGTGGTGATTCGACGTAGCTCTGCGCTTCCGAGTTCGATGAGGTAGTCCGCTTCATCGTCACCCGTTCGTAGTATCTCCGGCGAAAGATTGATTTGAGGAGCTTTTTGTGTGTGTGTGTGTGTTAATGTGCAGTGAGAAAGTGGTGCGGAGAAAAAGAAACTTTAATTCTTATATATTTCTTCGTGGAGAATTAAACTTGTTTATATTGATCCGCTGTGATGCAGTATTGGTGTGCACCTGCACCTCGGATATCTTAAACCAATAGAGTTTTGACAGCGTGTCAGAACTCGATAATCTAGTGTGACGCGTGCACCCAGAAGTTACTTATGACGCAATCCATTATGCTCTGATTTTCTTTGCTCTTTTTACCATCCATGAAGATTCCATATTACTAAAGTACTATATATCACCTTACTAAATATACACATACCATATATTATTCCTCAAATTTAATTTTATGAATGTATCGTTTTCTCTTGTATTATTACAAACCAAAGACATAAGCCAATTCTCGAATAAAAAATCAACATAAAGGTTAAAGGTAATGTAAGGAAAATACATAAAGAATATACACCAAGACGAAGGCTAAGCTAAAGTAAAGCATCATTGATCTCTCTATCGATTATTTTTTGTTTTCAATCTTGTCAAATCTTTTGGAGTTTTTTGAGCTTTCCCTTTTTGAATCAAAATCAATAAATAACAATGAAAAGTAAAAAAAAATATCAAAAGCGTTGTTTTGCCTTTGGTTCTTTGTTTAAAGCACAAAGCAACCCACCCACTCCTATTTGTTTTATTCATGTCTTTACCATATGAATTTTTCAGAATCCATCTTCACAGCACTCTCTTTTTCCAATTACAATAATTTCAAATTGTGTCGAATAATCGATCACAAAGGCTGTTCTTGAACAGTTATGACTCTGTTTTAGTAGAATTTACTAACACTTGCATTACAAATATAAACTTAACTACAACATAATGCCTCTTTAATAATCATAACTGTATCTCAATTTAGTATACTAATAGAAGCGAGATTAGTCACAGTTTGGTGGGTTTGTGCATTTATATACAGCAGAAGCAGGTTGCTTATAGACAGGGATGCTGTCTGCGTCCAACAATCTTACTTCTCCTGGTCCAAAATACAACTCTGAATGCCTTCGAAGGTCGAGACCTTGAACACCAGCTTGTAACACAGATAAGTTGTCTGAATCAGGCGATACAATGACGACCGTGTCCTCTGAATACTGAGTCTCGAGAATGGACATTAGCTGCGTCACACGCACAAATACATCTGATACACTCTCGTTAGGGGTACCGTCGCTGATAGGAGGAGGTTTTGTCTTCATAGATATCGAGTCTAATGCATACACCTGCCACACAATACTTCAACCTAAGTTTTTTGTTTCTTATAGCGAGTGTCTCATGATACATGTGACAAATATTAAAAATCTTACTTCTGATATGGAATCAAGCTTCTTGCCTTCGTAAGCTCCTAAACCACGAGCATCAAGGAAGCTATATTCCGGAACTATATAGCTGCAAAAAATAAAATAACAAGTAAACAAGATTAACCATCATAATGATTAGATTACAGAG